>NC_045799.1:88186663-88470553 GCF_009873245.2 Balaenoptera musculus | reverse complement strand
TGGGTGCCCTGCCTGCCCCTTTGCCTCTCCCTCCCCCTTTCATCTCCCAGCTCCTATCAAATGGGTATTTTTATTTGTGAAGCTGATACGTGTGCCTTTTGTTCTGTAACCATAATTAAATCCCTGGTCTTGGTGTCAGGTGCACAGTGTGTGTGCCTAAGACACCCCACACACTGTGTCTCCCCTTTCCTAGTTCCACCCACAATTACCGCTGACCATTGCTCCCACTCTGTGTCAGTCCTGTGAGGTGTGGCTTGAACTAGGTCGTAGCAGGAATGTTTACACCCCAGATGTGGGCATACCTGCAAATCAGCACTTGATTTATTGTTTTGCAGAGTGTCTTGACTCAATAAAAGGATAGAGAAAACGTTAACAGTGCAGATTAAACTTAATACTGTGTTGAAGCCAATACAGTGTGAACAGCACAAGAAAATGGAGGAAATATTCTTTTAGTATTAGAAAACTATAATCCAGTTCAGTCAGTAAGTCGTTGACAAACAAGAGAGGATCAGACTGAGTTTTGTGGCTTCATTTTTGTCGTATCCGTTAATGCAAAAAAAAAAAAAAAAATCCAGGGCTTCCCTGGTGGCGCAGTGGTTGAGAATCTGCCTGCTAATGCAGGGGACACGGGTTCGAGCCCTGGTCTGGGAAGATCCCACATGCCACGGAGCGGCTGGGCCCGTGAGCCACAACTACTGAGCCTGCGCGTCTGGAGCCTGTGCCCCGCAACGGGAGGGGCCGCGATAGTGAAAGGCCCGCGCACCGCGATGAAGAGCGGTCCCCGCACCGCGATGAAGAGTGGCCCCCACTTGCCGCAACTAGAGAAAGCCCTCACACGAACCGAAGACCCAGTACAGCCAAAAATAAATAAATAAATAAATAAATTTTAAAAAAGTAGCTATAAAATTTAAAAAAAAAAAAAAAAATCCACCAACATGGGCGTGGGAAGGACCCTCGCTGATCAATTACAGGCATGGGTTACCTGTAGAGACAAGAGTTTGCCAAAAATCAACAGAAGTATTCTGTGAGAATCAATTGGTTGTTTGGAAATTACAATGAAGAGTATTGTGTATTTTTTAAATTACTTGTAAACTATGTGCTCCAGACGCTTTACTAGAATTTACAATAGGCTTGTACACGTACGTACATGCATATGTTTTTGTTCCTGAGAGCCAGCTGTTAGACCTTTACCTACAGTCATGGCCACCAGCGGCGTTCTGCCCTGGGATGGGTCAACCTTCATTTCTTATTCCGTCAAATTCTTGCAGTTTTTATACCTGCAGTTATGCAAAGTTCAGATACAAGGAGATTTACTTACTGCATGATGCACCCATTTCTGCATAGATTTTGGTGGTTTTCAGTGATTCTATTTGACTCTTATAATTGTGGCAAGTTGTGCATTTACTCAGCAAATGCCCTGTGGTCTGTGCTGAGCACATCATGGCCAAGGATGCTGTCCTGGTCCTCAAGAGGTTAGACCCGAGTGAGACCCTGTGAGGGTCATAGCAGATTCCCAGGTACTTACAGAAAAGCCAAGAGACACAAGACAACCTCCTTCTCCTCAGCAGTGTCTAAGAGGCTAGTCCTCGCCGGCGACCCCGTCCCTCCTCTCTCATGGTCATGACTCTCCAGGGCCCCTCCATCGCCGAGCCCTCTTCCCTCCTGGTCTTGGACCTGCTCTGCTCCACACCTGGGCTCACTCCGGAGCTGAGCGGGTCCTGAAGCTACACCTCAGGGGTCTGATGCTTCTAGAGACATTTGGGGTTGTCATGGGCACTCCTGAAGGGACAGAAGGCTGGCCCTGAAGGCAGGTGATTAGTCCCAGGACACAGTGTGGATGGGTGGCTAGGGTCACCTCTGCAAATGCCGACCCTGGGCTGGGTGGGCCACCTCCCCGGACGGAGCAGGGGTGGAGGACCTCGAGCATTTCAGTATGGACTACTTGCCCGAGCTGCTTCTGAATGGAACCCCCCACATAGTACACAGAGGGTGTGTCTGTGACAATAGGTTTAAGTGACAGGATCATCCCAGAGACATCAAACGGGTGGTGGTGGGAGGGTTGTACAGCCACATGCTGTGGTCCTGCGGCCAGCCTCCTCTTGGCCCTGGCCCACCATATGTGTGGTGGCCCAGAGGGAAGGAAGGTACAGGGCTTTCTGGTCATCGTTGGATCTTCCTTGAAATAAAGAGGCCACCGGTGTGGCCTCCCATTCAGATCCCATCAGCAGCTACACGAGCCCTCCCCACGAACTGTCCACCATCCACGTGGGCAGTGCTGCTCTCCAGGCAGCACTGGAGATTAATTAAAGAAAAAATAAACATCGCTGGGGACATTATAGGACATGACACTTGCTGCCCTCTCTTTCTGAAGCTGTAACCATGATGGATGACCCATTGTTGGATTATTATGAAAGATGGACAAGCTTAGAATTTCAACAAAACCTAAAATATCATCAGTGAGCACAGTCAGCTTAATGGTTCATAAAGCAGCTGCTTGATTGCTGACACGATAGGTCTAGAAGGAGGGCCTGGCCTTTCCCAGCAACCTTGCCCTGAGAACATGGATTTTCTCCAGAGCCTTTGTTTCTTTTTCCTTCCTGTCCCACTCCTGGTGCTCTGGTACCTCCGGGATCTGCCTTCTATACAGGACCTGTTTGTCTGGAGCAGTTGCGTGGCTGCATTTTGGGAACCAACTGCAGGTAACCAGACTGGCTCAGCTCCTCCCACACGAGGTTCAGGCCTCGTGGGCAGGTGACACACTCCCTTGGGGGCACAGAAGTTTCAGGTGCCGAGGAATTGACAGCAGTATCTGGGCACAGGCTGTACATGGTTTACATCCGAAGCCTGTTCACACACAGCAGGCGGTTAAGACAACAGGTTGGGTTTGGGTGGATCTGAAGCGCACCTGCTGCATGACCTTGGATGGTCACCTCCCCCCCATCTCCAGAGCTGGGGTCATGCCATCCACCACAGAGGGCACCACATGGCACAGTGTAAAGAGATGCCGAGCGTGCAGCGCCTCCTCGAACCGGCCCAAGGGCAGGTGGCCGCTGCACGTGTCCCTCTCTAGGCCCCTCTGGAGACCTCTGCCTCCCTGTTCCCTTTCTGTTCGCATCTCAGCACGACAGGCAGCCCGGAAGCTGTGACAGAGGGCGTGGTCTGCAGGGCAGAAGACCCCGGTCCAGGAGGTCTTACCTGCTGACAAGTGACAAGATCAGAAAGGAGGGACTTTATGTTAACCAGTGGCGGCAGGACGCTGTGATGAGCGGTGGACATTGAGTCACAGGTTTCCCGGAGCAGGCGAAAGCTGCCTCCTGAGCAGGGTCAGAGCGGTCAGTTCCTCTTAGCAGCCTGGGACTGAGGGCCACGATGAGAACGTGGATGTGGCAGAGGATGCTGACAAAGGCTCTGTGTGTTACTGTAGCAGCAGCTGCCTCGGAATAATCACAGATGTGGCCAGTGTTGTTTGTTATTCCCATGATTAGGTTCAGCTGCGTAAACAGAAACCCAAAATAACAGTGGCTAAAACAAGTCAGAAATGCATTTTATTCCATGTTAAGGAAGCACAGAGGTTGGCATTCCCAGCTGACAAGAAATTCACACCCGGGTCACTAGTGACCAAGAATGCTTCTACCCCATTGCTCATGGCTTCCCTTCTCCCTCCCAAAGTGGCTGCTGGAGCTCCAGCCTTCATATCTGCCCACTCCCCAGCTTGCAAGGAGATTTCCAGAAGCTCTCAGACACCACTCCTGCTTATACATCTTCAACTCCAGCTTACCTGTCCACCTATACCGGCTGCAGCAGAGTCTGGGAAATGCATCAATAGTTCAGGTGACCATGTGCCCACCTGAAAGTTGGGCATTTGTATCCTAGATCAGCAGTACCCAACCATTTTGCCACCAGGGACCGGCTTTGTGGAAGATCATTTTTCCACGGACGGGTGGTGGGGAATGGTTCAGGCAGTCATGCGCGCCATCAGGAGCGGCGGATGAAGCTTCCCTCCCTCGCCTGCCGCTCACCTCCTGCTGTGCGGCCCAGTTCCTAGATCACATCCTTTACTATAATAAACCAGTAAACGTAAGGAGTGTTTCCCTGAGTTCTGTGAGGCACTGTAGCAGATTACTGAACCCAAAGAGGAGGTCAGGGGACCCCCTGTGTTATAGCTGGTTGGTCAGAAGCACAGGTAACAACCTAGACCTGGCACCTGAGTGGGGGCCATCCCAGGGGTTGACCCATCACCCATGGGATCTGTCAGAACTGAGGGCACCATAGGGTGCCCAGCTGGTGCGGGAAAAACCCACTCTTTTGGTGCAGGGGGTGAGTGTGACTCAGGAAAGCAGGGACTTTTTCTAGACCTCAGCTCGAACTAGCAATCTTTGTCACAGGTATTCATAAATTCTCCTTCTTTTTTTTTTTTTTTTTTTTTTTTTTTTTTGCTGATCTTCTGATGGAAAGTAGAAGCTCCCTGAGAGGAGGTGACGGCCCAATTACTGCGGGAAGGAGGAAGGAGGTGAGTGGGGAGGGGCCTCGGTCGTGCCTTCGGGAGGGGCAGCAGCTCTGACCGTGGGGAAAGGTGGGGGCAGGGAGAAGGGGTCCGAGACAGATGTGAGGTAGACAGAGGGAGGGCAGAGGGGATGGACAGAACCCTTGACTTCAGAGGGCAGGCTCACGGCAGGTGTGAGAGGACATGGTCGGCCTATCACACGACCTGTAGGAGAGGTTCCCCAGGCTGTAGGGCATGTGGACCTGGATTCAGACCAGGGGCTGGGGCTGGGGCTGGGGATCAGAGGCCGATGCTCAGAGCCGAGGGGTCGCGGTCACGAGCAGGACAGCGACGCGGGGGAGAGCAGTGCCAGGATGGAGCCAGGACGGTGACGCCGTGCGAAGGAGGCTGGTGAGGCCGGGTGGACCAACGAAAACAGGAAAATGTGGTGAGTGGAAGCCAGATGGGGAAGTGTTTCAGGAAGGAGTGGGATCTGTGGCCGGTCAGGAGAATTAGAGGGCGACAGGGAAGGGCCACGCCATGCCATGGCCACGGGAGGGAGTGTGGTGCTGGGTAGACCGGCGTGGGCAGCCCCTGTGAGCACAGCCGCCAGCTGGTCCACATAGTTCAAAAATTCCCTAAACTGAGGGCTGCGGTTCCACTGGGGTCGCTGGAGGGCCTCCTGCCTCCTGCTCCACCCCTTGGTGACATAGAGGGGTCACAATTTACCCTAATTGCCTATTTCCCTTTCCTTCAGAAAGAGCCCAAGAAATATGAATTTTACTGGTGAAGTTTTGATCATTGGGGCTGTTCACTTGCAGCAGAGTTTTCAGGTCTGAACAGAACTCCTTCTCTGTGGGTGTGTGTGGAGGGGGTTCAAGCTGGTCTGTCCTGATGCCCTCCTCGGTCCAGGCTGGGCCCACCGAGGCCCCTGAGGAAATGCACAGGCGGCACAGCGTGGGGCACAGAGCCAAGGAAGACAGAACGCTGCAGGACACGTCTGCACAGCAGAATTTCCTCCTGGATCACTGTCCGGTTGCCAGAGCCACGCGTCTGCCTGTGAGGGTACTAAGATCTCGTCCACGATTCATCACGAGACCAAAGTCCCACAGTGTGAGAGGGGATGGGCCTGTCACCTGGGCTTTCTGTACAAAAGGCCCTGCGGGAGGAGGGGGCACACCTGTGTCCCTAACAGGGTCTGGAGGGCCAGCCCCGAGGTCAGACACACAGGCCTGTTCAGGGGCCAAGCTCCGCCCGTTGAGACGTGACGACAGTGCTAAAGTCTGTGATTCTAGGTGAGGATTTGGGTACAGATGCTATCAGGGATGAACAAGGACAGCCAGTATCGCAGAGTAGATTTTTTTGGGGGTGGGGGGGAGGTGGCACACTGTGCAGCACGCGGAACTTCCCCGACCAGGGATCAAACCCGTGCCCCCTGCAGTGGGAGTGCAGAGTCTTAACCACTGGACCATCAGGGAAGTCCCGCAGAGTAGATTTTATCTTCACTAAGATGTGGTCTGTGCCAGAATCACCTGGGACTCTTGTGGAAAATGCAGATTCCTGGGACCTGTTGAGTAGAATCTGTGGTGGAGGCCCTTCAGTCTGCATTTAACAAGCTCCCTCAGTGAATCCCATGTTCATTGGAACTTGAGAACCAAATTATTGGTGATTAAAGCAATGGGAGCTGAGTAAGGCTGCCCCTGTTCCCAGACAGGCGACCCTGGACACCTCCCTGCCCATCTGTCCGGGCCTTTCTGGCTGCCAGACCAAAGATACCACAGACTGGTATTTATTTCTCCCAGTTCTGCAGGTCCAAGATCAGGGTGCCAGCACTGTCGGGAGAGGGCCCACTTCCTGGTTCAAGGATGGCTATCTCCTTGCCATGGCCTCACTTGGTGGAAGGGGCCGAGGGGACCCCAGTCTCTTCTTACAAGGGCACTAATCCCTTTCATGAGGGCTCTGCCCTCATGACCTAGTCGCCTCCCGAAGGCTCCAACCCCAAACGCCATCCCATTGGGCATTAGGATTTCCCCATATGAATCTGGGGAGGACACAAACATTCAGTCCTTGCATCACCTAAGCCTCAAATTTCTCTTTTGCAGACTGAAGTAGCATCTCTCTAAGATTATTTTTGTTTAAAGTAATAGAAATCAAAGCCAAATTAAATCAGGCAAAATAAAAATTAAACATAATTTTATTAGCTCAGGTCATTGAAAACGTCCAGGAGTTGGACTCTGGCAGACAGATGGACTTAGAGACCCACAGAGTCGCTGGACCCTCCCTCCCTCCCTCCCTCGCTCGTCTCCAGAACTGCTCCCTGAGTGCGGCTTCGCTCTCCAGAAGCTCCTCCACAAATGTCACCAAGACCCATTCTGGGCTTACCTCTCCCTCAAGCTGGTGATCTTGAGAAACAGACCTCTTCTCTCTGCTCCACACTTGAGTTCACATCAGCCTGCAAGGTGGTCTCCAAGACCGTGGGGTCGTGCTCACCCTGGGCCCATCACACATCAGAGGGACCAGGGGCTCGGGCTGGCCAGCCTCAGCCAGGTGCCTGCCCACCAAATCCCACCAGATCTCACCAGATCCAGGGAAAGAAAATGCAGCTCACCAGCAGAGCTCACGTGAGGCTTCCGACAAAACCCTCAGCCGGCCTTCCGTACAGGAAGAAGTTGGTGAGCTTGTGCCTGTGAATGACACGGCCTGCATCTCTCAGAACGAGGGCTCTCCCGGTCCAGCCCCTGGTAGACGTGTCCTGTGTCACATTCACGGTTCTGCACGGCCCTGGCTGCTTCTAGGACACGGGACCCGAGCAGGTGGTGTCAGAGCAAAAGCAGAACAGTCCTCTTAGCTCTCTCATTCACATCTAATACCAGCTCTCCCGGCTCTGCAGGTGGACGTCCCATCCCTGCCGGGGCATCAGGTGTCAGGCAGAGACCTCGCAGAGGGTGTGCAGCTCCCCACGCGCATGGAGAGACTGTACTGGGTGCTCTGGGGAAGGATTCCCTGAGCAGGCTTCTATTCTGGAAAGTAGAAACAAAAGCCCCTGGTCGCTGTTTGCCAGAAGACAAAGAAATCCCATCGTCAAGGGCAGCACAGTGTTCAAACTTGAATAAAGTACCCATTGAAAATGTTGAAGGTTTCCTCGGGGGAGAGTCTCAGGGACATTTCCCTCAGCTGCTGTTTTTGTTGGCTGGCCCCACAAGGTGCTGACATTTACCTTGAAGGAAGGTCCGGAGGGACACATACGCAATGGGTGTTGACGGAAGGAACCCTCCGGTCAGAACAGGAGAGCCACACTTCCCAGAACCTCTCCTGGGGCCAGTGGCGCTGATCCTGTGGGCGTCTGTCGGGGCCTGGACACAACCCTCACCTGGCCACACAGGTGTGGTTTCATTCGTGTCCAATTCAGCTTTTAGGAAGGTAGTTCCTCGGGGCTCAGGGAACAGCGTCACGGTCACTGGCTCAACATCCCGATTCCCACCGCGGCCCGCGTAGAGCTCTCCTTAGCTTTGGGTCCACGACAAGGACCCTCTCCTACAAGCTCTGAGCAGATGCTATTGTGCATGCAGACCTGAGGGTCTGCCCTCACGTCCCGTCATCCTTGGCTCACGGTGTGATACCAGGGGGCCAGGTCTCGGCAGTAAAGCTGAGGTGGACCAACAGTTCCTCATCAGCTCCCAGTTTAACCATCTGATAAAAATCATGGGTCTGAACAGTAGGCTTTCTTAGAGGAAACGGTGCTTTCCCATCCTGGTAACAGACGACAGTGGGTTCCTGAGCTGTGAGGTTAAATTGTGGAGGGACTCTGGGCACCAGAGCCTGGCAGACGCGGTCATCAGGAGCTCCAGCTGGTGACCAGACAACTTCCCTTGCCCCCCAGACAGAATCTGCTTCTCTGAGGAGCTGGAAGGATGAGGGCCGGATATTGCTTCTGGCCAGTTGCCAAGTGCCTCTCATGACCCTGCCATCTTCCCCCTGTACCTCCTGACCCCGCTTACTCGAGAGAAATGCCAGCAGGAAGGACGAGCTTCCGGCCTCAGCTCTCACCACTGCTGTGCCCTCTACCCCAGACAGGCTGAATGTCCCCCAGCCAGATGCTAGAAGGGCTGCCCCCCGCCACCGTGGAGGGCTGCTCAAGGCCCTGAGGGGTCCACTCAGCACCACCCCGGAGTGTGAGCAGTCCTCAGGGCAGTTGCTTAGGTGAACATCCAGGTCCACAGCAGCTGCCCTCCAGCCCAGAGGACAAGCCAGGGGTTTTCAAATTGTGGTGCTCAGAACAAGCTTCACGTCCCAGGAATTTTGGTGGGCATTCCAGGAGGGGCTAAGTCAACCCTACAGGTCCTCACTCCCACCCTGGCCTGCACACACTGGCCTACTCTGCCACAGAAGTGTTTGCAGTAAAGTTCCCAAGCAACCTGCAAACGCACAGCCGCTTTTGATGGCGCCCACCGTTCCCCACTCTTCCTTCTTGAGAGCAGATGGTTTCGTGTCACGTCATCACCAGCTTCACACAATCTTCCCAATCCAGGTGTAGTCTTGTGGACCGGCTGCTCGGACACGGTCTCCGCGGCCACGTGGGTTCCCGTGACACCAGCATGGGGCAGGGGGTGGTGTGCACAGCATCTCCGTGGATGTGGCCATCTAGCCCCCCCTGCCCTGCAGGCATCAGTGGGGCTATTCAGTTCCTGGTCCCGACAGTCGGAGCCAGGGGGGGCCAGGCCAGTGGGATCTCTGTGACTGGCCACCTTTCCCCTGGGCTCTGGGGGCAGGCAGAGGTGTCCTAGCCTCCCTGATGGGAGCAAGCACTGACAGAAGAAGCAAGTTCTAGAGGGTCTCTCCGTGGCCTCAGGTGCCGCCCTCCGGTCTGTGTGTGAGAATCACTCATCCACCACCCACCACCGACAGCTATCTCTCTGGCCACACAATGTCCGTGGTTCAGTGACCTCTCAAGCAGCACAGTCCTCTTGGCCGTGGGTACCACGCTCCGAGCCAAACCAGCCCGCCTCCCAAACTGGAGTCTGCTTGCAGGGAGCACCCCTGCGGAGCCGCCTGCGTGGTCGGCCTGGCTGCTCCCAATCTAAAGGATCCAGGGTCTCCAGTGGGTCCCTCAGATCCTGCAGAGTTGTCGGGGTGTCCCTGGCCCCTCCAAGACCAGGGTCGAGGGATTCCAGGTCCCCTACCCCTTGCAACTCCTTCAGCGGCTGCATTTTGATGTTTTATCCACTTTTATTTACATATCCTCATATTTTTTGTTATTTATTTATTCATTCAATTAATCAAGGGCTGAACTTTAATTTTTTTTTATTTTATATCAGAACGTAGTTGATTAACAATGTTGTGTTAGTTTCAGGTGTACAGCAAAGTGATTCAGTTATACATATACATGTATCTATTTTTTTTCAAATTCTTTTCCCATTTAGGTTATTACAGAATATTGAGCAGCATTCCCTGTGCTATACAGTAGGTCCTTGTTGGTTATCTATTTTATAAATAGCAGTGTGTACGTGTCAATCCCAAACTCCCAATCTATCCCTCCCTCCCACCCTTCTCCCCGGTAACCATAAGTTCGTTCTCTAAGTCTGTGAGTCAGTTTCTGTTTTGTAAATAAGTTCATTTGTATCCTTTTTTAAAGGTTCTGCATATAAGCAATATCATATGATATTTGTCTTTCTCTGTCTGACTTACTTCACTTAGTATGATAATCTTCAGGCCCACCTATGTTGCTGCAAATGGCATTATGTCATTCTTTTTAATGGCTGAGTAATATTCCATTGTATATATGTACCACATATTCTTTATCCATTCATCTCTCAATGGACATTTAGGTTGCTTCCATGTATTGGCTATTGTAACAGCGCTGCTATGAATATTGGGGTGCATGTATCCTTTCGAACCATGTTTTTCTCTGGATACACGCCCAGGAGTGGGATTGCTGGATCATACAGTAGCTCTATTTTTAGTTTCTTAAGGAACGTCCGTACTGTCCTCCTCCATAGTGGCTGCACCAATTTACATTCCCATCAACAGTGTAGGAGGGTTCCCTTTTCTCCACACCCTCTCCAGCATTTGTTGTTTGGAGATTTTTTTGATGACGGCCATTCTGACTGGTGTGGGGTGATATCTCATTGTAGTTTTGATTTGCATTTCTCTAATAATTAGCAATGTTGAGCATCTTTTCATGTGTTTCTTGGCCATCTGTATGTCTTCTTTGGAGAAATGTCTATTTAGGTCATCTGCCCATTTTTTGATTGGGTTGTGTGTTTTTTTTTTGATATTGAGCCAAATGAGCTGTTTGTAAATTTCGGAGACTAATCCCTTTATCCACTTTTATTTACACGTCCACATATATTTTTTAACAAGTATAAAATCATTGAATCTAAACCACTTGTATGTTAAAAATCAAGAGGACTATTTCAAAGGGAAAATGGACTTGAGCTGCTCCCTGTCTCAGGGGAAGACCCCGCTTCCTATGAAATCCTTAAATGTGACCTTGGTTGAAAAAAAGACTCATTAAGTCAGGGCTGCTCCTGTCCCGATGCCCGGGGACGCAGGTGTGTCTGTCCCTTGCAGACTCCTGCCACTCCCTCCCCAGTGCCTTAGGTAGTCATGCAATTTCCTCATTGCGTGGGTTTCAGCCTGGCTTTTAGTCACACCCACAGGATTGCAGGAGGAAGAAACAGACCCCTGACTCTGTGCGGATACAGAGTCCATGAATGTTCGCCCTGACCTTTGCTAAGTCCAGCATCATTAGCAGTGCAGACATTCAAACTCTCCTCAAGGCCGAAAGCAGGACTAGGCATCTGCTGTGCTTGCTTAATGAGCCATAAAATGAGCCGGTGGGCAATTGCTTCTCACCATCAAGCCCCAGCTTGAGTGACAGCCGCCAGGACGGTGGGGGGAGGGACGTATCTTGTCACAAAAGCCCGAGGCACTGCCTTCCTTGATCACAACTGACTAAAGGGAAAATATTTATATGCACACACCTCATTTCCCATTATCTTAAATTTTTTTTTCAGTACTTAGTTTCTCCATCATCATTTTGGGAGAATGTTAACACCATTAATCTTCCTTTCTTTAATTACGATGAGCCTGACTGAGAGGTTCCCAGAGGCCGGGCCTCTTCACCCCGACCCTCTCCCCACCTCTCCCTCCTCAGACCCACCTGTTCCACCTCCCACGCCCCTGGCCCCCCCACCCCCCCCAGGCTCTTCTGGCTCAGCAAGGAGCCCCTGCCCTGACCTCTCATCTCCTCTATGTTAGCAAAACCTGGATCGTTCTGTTAAAGAGAAATTTGAGGAAAACACACACCCATAATCCTGTTACTTTAGCACATTCTTTTTCACATTTGCTCACACCTACTACCATTTTCAGCACTAATGTGGACATTCCACGTGGCCTCTGTCTCAGTGCACAAACCACCTTGTTTTAACACATAATTGGCACTATTTTCTCAGGATCTAAGTCATGCTGAAACCTGTCGTAACACAATCATATTCCAGTAACTTCATCAGCCATGATTCACCTCCCATGACTTGAATGCTAAAATGTTCTTTTCCTCCATGTGTATATTTTACACGTAATGTCACAAATATCTTCAGGAATGGAAGCCTTTTTTGGTTGCTATTATGTTTTTATTTGTTTGTCCTTCAGCTGAGTAATTTCCTTCTGGGTCGATGGTATGAATAGCTTTAAGGGTCTTTTTTTTTATATATAAATTTATTTATATTTTATTTATTTATTTTTTGCTGCGTTGGGTCTTCATTGCTGCGCACGGGCTTTCTCTTGTTGCTGAGAGCGGGAGCTACTCTTCGTTGTGGTGTGCCTGCTTCTCGTTGTAGTGGCTTCTCTTGTTGCGGAGCACGGGCTCTAGGCACACGGGCTTCAGTAGTTGTGGCCTGCGGGCTCTAGAGCGCAGGCTCAGTAGTTGTGGCGCACGGGCTTAGTTGCTCCGCGGCATGTGGGATCTTCCCGGACCAGGGCTTGAACCCGTGTCCGCTACATTGGCAGGCGGATTCTTAACCACTGCGCCACCAGGGAAGTCCCTAGCTTTAAGGGTCTTGACTTTCAAAAAGGTTGTGCAGACTGCAGGGCTGCGACACTTGCACTCGGTGGAGACCTGGGTGGGTCCTCAGAACTGAGCCATGGCAGGCAGGACACTTGGAACAAGGGGCAGGTGCGGCTCTGGGGTCAGGTGGGGTCCCCTCCCCTTAAGGTGTCACGTCTCAGTGTTATCACCCCAGACAGTAGCCACCCTTGTGCACCCCCCTCACTGTGTGTGTAGCCAGGACCCAGGTCTAGGTTCTAATGGGAGAGTGTGGGGATAGAGGGCTCTTCCTCAGAGATCAGGGAATAAGGGCTCTGACCTCTCTCTCTCTCTCTCTCTCCCCCTCTAGAAAGCCTGCTGCCCTGCTGTGAGCAGCCAATGAAGAGGCAGAGGGGCCCACATGACATGGACTGGGGGCACCCATGGCACCCCTAACCCACCCCCTGACAGCCCTCAAGGCTGAAGACACAGCCAGGCCGCCAGATCCCCTGACCACAGAAAACATGAGAAGCCAAATGCTGTCATATTATGATGCTGGGTCCTGGGCAATTTGGTAAGTAGCACCGGCTTTGGACCACTTTATGGTGCAGTGCCTTTCCCTTTGTCAGGGGTCCACACAGCCATCTCCCCCAGTCAGCCTGCCCTGCAGCTACCCCTTGCTCTGCAACGCCGTGTTGGCCCAGGGCTGTCTGCACACCAACTCCCCAGGGCTCTGGTGTAGAAAGCAGCCTCTGTCCTGCAAGGGGGTCATGAGGCCTTTGGGAAAGTGACCCTGGGGCTCCCACCCACCCCCAGGGAAGATGCAGCGATGCCGCTGGTCTCCTGGCAATGAGTGGGAGCCCTGGGCCCAGGAAGGACGGGAGCCCCCGCCCCTCTTACTCTTCGTCCTGGACGCACCACACTCGAGGGCTGAGGGCAGAGCCTGGCTCCCTGTGGGCACTTTGGGATGTGTGTTCAGTTAACGAAGGGGTGAGTAGATCAGAGGGTTAAACAAGGCCTCTGTGTAAGGCAGGTCCCCAGTCAGCCCCAGAGGGTCCTTTCCAAGGAGCCCCAGCCTGCCAACGTGGCTCTGAGTGGGTGGGTCGGGGGCCTTCGGGGGGCTTGCGGGAGGACAGAGCAGACAGCAGTCCTGCTGCTGCTTCTCTGTTCTCTTTCCACGGCCACCCGTCTGCCTCCGGGCCTGGAGCCAGATGCTGCATTCTAGATGGAGACAGAAAAGGAGAGGTGGAGTGTGGCCCCGGAGCGTCAGCTGAGGGTGACCCTTTCCAGACTCGCAGGGCCCAGCGGACATGGACCTGCTCTGGTGATTCTAACGTCAGGTACAGCAGGGCCCGCTGCCCTGGGTTTACTCACCTCCACGAAGCTGCTCCAGGATGGGGGCTGATGCCTAGCCTTCTGGGTGGAGAGGAGCAGGGGCTTCCTGGCCCTTTCGAGAATCCCTGCTCCTCCAGGCCTGGAAGGGGGCTGTGCACACGCATATACATACTAACACGCACGTGTGTGCACACGCACTTGAACACACGAACACACGTGTACACGCATCACACACACATGTGCACGTGCGCATCCACACACGAATACGTGTACACGTGTACACACTCACCCACGTCTGTGTGTGCACACATGTGTGTTCCTTGTCCCTCAGCTCTTCCCAAAGGGGCACATCCTAATTTCCTTGTGATGGGACTGAATGTCCAGCATCTAAGCTCTCAGGCACCGCTTGGGAAGGCCCTGCCCTATGGTCAGAACAGAGAGGTCGGGGCCCTACAAGTGGGCAGCCCTGCTCTCGCTGCTCCCCTGCCATCAGGACCCCAGGACCTGGGCCTTCTGGCCGCCTGGGCCAGTGTTTCAGAGGGACCAGTACCCATGGCTCCAGGGCCTTATTCCTGGACTGACCCTGGTGTGTGCCTGCCCTGGGGGACCTCAGTTTACTCACTTGTGCAGCGAGCAGGGGGGCCACCAACCCTGGTGGTGGACGATGCGATGCCACTTGCCCAGATCCTGGCTGGTTTTTCCTGCATCCCTGCAGTTTTCTGACAAAGAGGAGGCATGTTAGCGCTTGACATGTCCTCACCTCTTGCTATTTTTGCAAGAGGCCTGAGCACAATATTTAAAAATAGAAATAATGAGGGAAAGCAGAAGCTCTGACCTTGAGTCCTGAGGCCAGGACAGGATTCCCAGTACCCTCTCTGGCTCAAGATGATAAATGATCATTGTGCTGTGTTTGCCCTCGGCTAATTTATCCTTGGCCTAGAGAGAAAGTTTCTGCCTTTTTTTCTCTTTGTGGGGGGAGGCTGGAAAAGTGCTTCAGGCCTAACCTCTGTGTCTGGTCTTTTGTGGCGGTTCTCTGCCTGGAAACGCTGTGTGGACCCCGTCCCAGGGGATCGGGGGTCTCACCCCTCCTATGCTGGCCAGAAGCCAGTGTGTCCCTACCACACATCTGGGGGTATTAGGGGAACGACCCCCCACTTCCCTGCCCCCAAGCTGCACCCATCCCCCTGCACAGGGACCGAGAAGGCCGGGGATCCTCCAGCACCCATGGGAGGCCGTGTGTCAGTGGGACACTCAGGCATGGACGTCATACCTACCGTCCTCCCGGCCTTGCTTTGGTGTCCATTTGAAATTTGCGATGTGGGACACACTGACCCTTCCCCACTCTCCCGAGGCCCCACTGGGCTCCTGAATCAGAAGGACGTCTGCAAGGACCCGGGGCCAAGGCCTGGGACTGTCTTCTGGTCCCCACACCTGCATATGGCTGTGTACCGGCCCCCAGCCCAGGCCCTGTGTTTCTGAGGTGTAGGCACACCTCTATATACAAGGTCCAGAGCGAGCAGAGCTTGACCCAGAAAACCGATGTTTCTGAACCTCACTTGGAGCCTGGGCGACCGCTGGCCTCCCTCAGCTGGTGGACACCCCCTTGGCCTCGGGGGTTGCTGCGAGGTTCCAGGCGTCCTGGGTCCTTCGGATGGAACGAGCTGTGGGAGGGTGGATGGGAGGGTGCCCTGCCCCATGTATACGTGTGAGCCGGGGGCTGCGGTCTCAGGAGTTGCCTCCCCAAGGCTCTTGGGACTGGCTGCCTGGGGCGGGGCTTCAGGCCCAGAAGTGTAGGACAGAATCTACGAATTCCAAACCAAGTGGCAAGTGTGGTCTTAGAGTAACATTTTTTAAAAATGTGTATAAATGGAAACTTTATAAAATATTCTGTATTTAAAATATGGAAACCAAAGGATCTCTTTCAAAGGGTCTCTTTAAAAAGAACCATCTAAGGCCAGGGCAGAAAACTGCAGATCTGAGCCCCTGTTCTGCCTCCATCTTTGCTTACCAGCAAACTGAAATGATTTTTGTATTTTTAAGTGGTTGGGAAAAAATATAAAGAAGAATATTTCTTGACGTGCAAATTATATGAAATTTAAATTTCAGTGTCCATAATAAAGTGTTATTGGGCCCAGCCTCCCACCAGCTACACCCGCAGAGGCTAAAATGTTCCGTGTCACAGACCACGCCCTCTTCCGCTCCAGACACCCCGACTTCCTGTGCTGGGCTTGCATGGAGGGCTGGGGCAGAGCCCGACGAGGCTAGGAAGCCAAGCATCCTTGGTTCTCCAGGTCCTCCTGGCAGAAGAGAGATGATGGATCCCGGGGACTGGGAATAACTTGCCCAGGAGGCCGCTGGATCATGGCTGGAGCAGACACTGCTTTGAGCACCGAGGCCTGGAGGCCAGCTGGACGGCCCCCACGTGGATGAAGAAATGGCCAGGGGTTTGCAGATGGTGTGAGTGTGAATGCAGTGGCCGCGCTCTCCTTGAGCCGGGCCGGGCATGCAGGGTGCGGGCAGAGGGTGGAGGTCGGGCCTCAGATGGACAGGGCCTGGGCCAACAGCTGGGCTGGCAGGGGTCCTCCAGGGCCCCTCAGGGTCTCTCTGCTGGGCGAGGAGCTTGCTGGCTGTCCCCTCCCCTTCAGCCTCCCCTCCCAGCTCTTCCCAAGCCGTGTGCCGTCCACTGGGAGGGCGGGAGGGCTGGTGGCTGGTCCAGGCAGGGGTCAGTTCCCCTTCTGTTTTGCCAAAGGATTTGGACTCTGGGATGAGATGAGACCCAGGCAGGTCCTGCACCACTTCTGCTGTAGACTGAACATTTGGGTCCCTGCCAAAATTCGTGTATTGAAACCTGATGCCCAACATGACTATTGCAGGAGGTGGGCCTTTGGGGGGTGATGAGGTCCCGGGGGTGGAGGCCTCATGAGTGGGATCAGGGCCCTGGTGAGAAGAGACCCCAGAGAGCTCTTTTCCCTTTCAGCCACGAGGATACAGTGAGAAGGCAGCCGGCTAGTGACCAGAAAGTGAGGCGTCACCAGATGCCAAATATGCCGGCGCCTTGATCTCGACGTCCAGCCTCCTGACTGAGAAATAAATGTTACTTAAGCCGCCCAGGCTGTGGTGTTTCTGATAAACTCGCCTGACCACCCTGTGAGACCTGTGTGGACGGAGGGAGCTGAAGGGAGGTGGACACAGGCCCCCAGCCCACCCCACCCCTCCCGCCCCCTGCAGCGACCATGAGGGAGGCGGAGCCGGGCCCCCTGGTGGGAGGGGAAGGAATACTCGGCTGCTTTGAGCTCAGTGCTTTCAGAAAACGGTTTTGTTTTTAGATCAGCTGGTTCCATAGGTATTTAGAATAACATTAGCCACACCCCAAATATTCACTTTGTTCTTGGTCCTAAGACACTGGATTGGGTTCACGGCGGGCGTGGCTCCAGGCCCGCAGGCCTCCGAGGGCGACATCAGCCCTTTGGGAGCCTGGTGACTTTGTCCAAGAGGTCACTTCCCGGGGACTCGGGATTGACAACGTCCCTCCAGTCACACCTGGCCCCCTGCTGCCTGGTAGTGCTGGCCTTGTGCCCAGAATCCGGGGGAGCAATTCCAGATCCCTGTGTTCCGGGGAGGCCACACCCCACTGTAGGCGATGAGGGGCCTTGGGAGGCTGCTGGGGGAACCCCAGTGCTGGGGGCTACCCCAACCATTCTGCAGAGTGAAGGATATGGATCGGGCAGGGGACTTCAGCACTGGGGCGAAGGCTCCAGGACTGCAGGGTGGGATTTCTGGAAAGTTCCATTGCTTTGCATCACTGTGGCCACTAGTGCTTGTCCAGCCTTCGGCTCCTGCTTCTCCACTTCTCGTTGACCCTATTTTTAGTCCAAACTGCTGAGGCGTCTGAAAACATCGTTCAGATCTCCTCCACACCTGCCTTCTGAAATGAGAGGCCAGGCTGAGAGTCAGACATGATGGGGGAGCACAGACCATTGCAGAGGCTGCGTCCCAGGGAAGGGTCCCATCCCCTCCAAGTCCCCTGAGGCCTAGGGCCAGTCGTGGGGGCGCTTTCTAAAGAGAACTCAGCGTCCCCACAGCCTCTCAGGGGCCCCTCCCTGGCTCCTCTGAGAAAATAAAGACCACTCTGCATGGCACCAGAGTGGACCACAGTCAGATCCTGTCTGGGGGCAGCAGCCTGTAGTGGGCTCTGCTCAGAGGCACAGGGGTGGGGTGGGGAGTGCGGCCTGGGAGGCACAGGGGTGGGGTGGGGAGTGCGGCCTGGGAGGCACAGGGGTGGGGTGGGGAGTGCGGCCTGGGAGGCACAGGGTCCACTCTGTGGTCACTCAGATCACAGAGCGCCCGAGGGAAGTGGGCCAGCTTGACGCCCGGTTCTCCTCCTTCCTGTGAGCTGGAGACATGGGCTTGGGCTGTTGGCATCCTTTAGAGAATGGTCTGGACCCCCTACTCACATCTCTGCCGCCTCAGTCCCTCTGCCCCTGGCTTTGGACCATTCTTTCCCCGGGGCTCCGCCCTGCCTCACCTGCCCTGGCCGATGCTTCTGAGCCTTTCTCTGACTCCTCATCCTGGAGGCTCAGCTGGGGTCCTGGGTGCTGGGCCCCCTCTGGTGGGCCCAAGTTTTCCTTTAATCTCTGGAGAGAGTGGAGACGAGGAGCCAAAGCTTTGAGGGGAAGTTGAAGCTGTTGCCTCTTTGGATCAAACACAGTGATTTCCCTGGAGTGAACTCGGTCCTCCTTTCCAAATTCTGTTGCAGCGCCTGGGAGGCTGGAGCAGGTCAAGCTTACGGGAGCCCCCGGGAGGCAGGCATCCGTCGACCTCGCGTCCAGTGGGAGCGAGCAGAGGGGAGTGAGGCTTTGGCCTTTACCCCTCGATGAGGGCCTGGACTGGAGGGGCGCAGATGAAGAAGAAGAATTGCTTTTGTTGTCTTCTGATAAAGAGAGCGGGGTTTGGCCAAGGAAGTTTGTGCAGGTGACTGCAGAGCAAAGTGGGGATAAAGGAGGCCAGAGGCCTCCGTGGGCCCTGGAGTGGACGCCATCCCTGCGGGGGTGGGGCAGGGGGCACGGGCGCTGTCCTTGCCGCAGCCGCTTGACCGGCCGGGAAGCTGCAGAGAGGAACGCACTTGGTCAGGCCTCGTCCAGGGGCCCCTGCTCAAGGCCCGATCTGCAGAGTCTGCCCGCGTGCAGCCATGCGGTACCCCGTCCCAGGGCAGTGCACAGCCCTGTCACCATAGCGATGATGCAGAGGTGTGATAAAAGCCATCTGCCACTCGTAAAACACGACATCACTTTTCTGCAAAGCCAGAAGCCAGCCTGGGGCTCAGGCAAGCAATGGCCTATAAAATCCTGAATAATCACCTCAAAGCATACTTTCCAATGTAAAGAACATTCTAGGCAGCTGTTTCCGGATTATTTACGTGAAACCATTTTACACCCCTGACTTTTACCGTGTTCACTGTCTGACCCTTCCTAAACCCTCCCCTGTGGTCCTGCAAGCAGTCTCGGGAGCACAGGCCACTGTCCCTCTGAGTGACAAGTGGCAGAGCTGTGTTCCTGTGCCCTTTGCCCCCAGACGCATTGGCAGGCAGGGCCAGAAATGCCAGCGATCTCCAACTTGCCAGGGAGGAGGAGCTGAGCTCTGTCCTGTATCCGTTTCTATGGCACCATAAAGAACAGCAGGTTTTGTCTGGGTTGGACGTGAAACCCTAACTCAGGGCGTCCTCCCTGGCCAGGGCTGTGAGGGGACCCCTCTGGCCATGCCCCGCCAAGGGCAGAGCCTGGGGCTTGCCCCCCGACACCAGAGGAGACGTGGAATCTTCATGGGTTGGCAGAGGAGGAGATGGAGTTCTCAAAAAGGGCTGATTACTGGAAGTCATCACTGTGGCAACAGGGGTGTTGGATGGGGCCACCAGGGTGCACCTGAAGCTGGGGCGGGGTCAATGGGCCCCACAGCAGGCTGTTCCCCCAGGGAGAACCTGACGTCCCACCATGTGGCTTGTCAGCGTGAGGTTTTTGCTCCAGATCCAGAAATTTGGTAGCTCTGAATAAGAATTTTTGCTGTAATTTATCCTCTCACTTGAATCTTGCATTTGCCTTTAAATATCAAATCTTATTTGTCTGATATTTGCATTTTCATCTCTAATCATTAAACCTGTAAATTACATTCATGCATAAAATAATGTTTGGTGAAGGCCTTTTAATTTTACAAAATGCCTCCTTCTAAAATTATTCCCCTACACCCCGGAAAAGACAAAATGGTGTCACTGGTAACTTGGAGACAAAAATATTTAGTAAGTCTTATCAATTTTGGCTTCTGCTATTCAGGTTAGCAGTGGACATCTATTATCCCTCAATTATTGAAAGGAAAGAGACAACTAAATTAATAACGTCTCTAATTACTGTGTCCTCATCCTGCCCAGACCCTGCCATCCCGGGGGCCATGGCCCTGGATGATTCAGGTGGTCCCAAAGCAGCACCCCAAATACTCTTGCATGCCTTTCCGTTTCGATCTGAAGGCGCCTGCGTTGTGATATCTGTGTGTTCACAGGGCAGAGTGCACTATGGTGCCAGCTGGACACCACAGCTGGGCCAATACAGCAAGCAGTGCCCAGCCAGCACCCAGACCCACAAAACCTGCGCCAGAGCCTCTGGGAGATGGGTGCTGCAGACGCCCGCAAGAGGCCCACTTCTGCCCCAGGTGCCCTGGACGCTCTGCCCAGTAACCGTCCCCTTCTTCTCACTCTGCCAGATCCCCCACCCTGCGGGGCCCTCGTGGAGCGCCCCCGGCCCCCGCCCCGCCACGCTGCCTGGGCACGGGAGATCTTACACCACCAGATTCCGAGCACTCCGCCTTCTCCCCTGCTTCTCCCGAGGCCACGGATCTGCGGGACCAGAACTCACTCCCCTAGCCACGCCGCCCCTTCGCTTAGAGGCCTCTCTTTCTTCTCTTCCCTCTCCATCAGATTTCACAGCATTTTGACTCTTCCACTGGTCTTTTCAAAGAAATGTCTTCTTGTTTTATTTACCATCTCCACCGTTGTTTGTTTTCTATGGCATTTGTTTTTGCTTTGTTCTGTAGGAATCCATTCCTTCTTTATTTGGGCTTAGTTTACTGTTCTTTTCCTAGTTTCTCTAACTGAAAGCTTAGTTCGCTTATTTTTAGTCATTATCATTTTTTAACAAATGCGGTTATCACTCCAAGTTTCCTCTGAGTACCCCTTAGGTGGCATCCTACAGGTTTTAATAGGTGCCGTTCTCATTTGTGTTCATTTTTTTTTTTAATATTTTTATTTATTAATTTGGTTGCACCGGGTCTTATTTATTTATTTATTTTTATATTTATTTTTGGCTGTGTCGGGTCTTCGTTTCTGTGCGAGGGCTTTCTCCAGTTGCGGCAAGCGGGGGCCACTCTTCATCGCGGTGCGCGGGCCTCTCACTATCGCGGCCTCTCTTGTTGCGGAGCACAGGCTCCAGACGCGCAGGCTCAGTAGCTGTGGCTCATGGGCCCAGTTGCTCCGCGGCATGTGGGATCCTCCCAGACCAGGGCTCGAACCCGTGTCCCCTGCATTAGCAGGCAGATTCTCAACCACTGCGCCACGAGGGAAGCCCTGTGTTCATTTTTAAATGGTCTAATTTGCCTTTTGGTTTCCTTCATAACCCCCAAATTATATATAGCAGTGTTTTTATTTGTGGTATTAATTTCCAGGTAGAAATATTTTTAAAGCTTAGCTTTTTTTTTTTTTTATTAAACTGCACTGTGTTCAGTGAACAGACTGTAGATGATGTATGCATATGTATCTGTATATATGTATATGGTATATATACGTACATACTCCATGAACCAACTGTAGATTATATATGCTTATGTATCTGTATGTACATGTGTCTGTGTGCATACACACACATACACACACATACACACACATACACACACATATACACACATACACACACACATACTCAGTGAACAGACTGTAGATTTTCTTCCTTTGGAATTTCTTGACAATTTTCCTTATAGTCAGTAGATGGACAGTTTCTGGTGGCTATTCCATATATGATAGAAAATAATATATTATGTATTTGAGTGATACAAAATGTGCAAAATAAAGTCAAGCTTTTTTATTGTTTAATTTGCTCGTTGTTTTGGCTTCTTGGTCTGTCATTTTTAATTAGAACAAAGGGGCTCTATTTTCCAAAGACCCCTCAGGCTGTGGCTGTGAGGACGAGGACAGGAGAATGAATGGGCCAGAGTCCCAGCAGGAGGCACTCAATGGGCTGGCTGGTGGGGCCAGTGGGGCCAGGTTCGTCCACAGGATGCTAACCCCACTGCGGCCGCCCCTCAGAGTCCCCCAAGCCCAGCACAGATAACACTGGTCTTATTGTCCCCCTCTCCTATGGAGGCATCCCTCCTGCTAGTGGTCAGTGTAAATCCCTCTCGCCAGGCCCATTACCCCAACCGCCCCAAGTCCCAGGCAGGCGAGGGAGGGCAAGAATCTTTCCATGTTTTCTAGTTCCCCCTGACAAGGGTTAAAACCCCAAACCCCGTGATACCTGGGCACACGTGGATGTTCCCCCCCCAGCTGCCCAGAGACAAGCCTCCTCCACCAGCCCAGCTAGCCCCACCCCCAGCTCCCAGAATAGCCTGCGGCCAGGGCTGGCCTGTGGTAAACAGCCCAGGAGCCTCCCTGGTGGGTCTGGGATGAGTCATCCTTAGGAAAACACAGCGGTGTGACTGGGACCTGAGCTGGTGGGCGGGTCCCTCCAGCCCTCCTTCGTCCACTCCAGGCTGGACACGGGCTGGCCGGGTACAGAGGGGCTGCAGTGGGGAAGGCAGGCTTGGTGTCCCAGAAGGAGGAGGCATGCCAACTTGCAGGCTATGTTGCTCCCCTTTCTACCCCCCCAACTCAGGAAGGAGGGTCCTGGGCCCTCCTGGAATGTTCCCCAGCCCTGCAGGACAACTGTCACCCTGCAGCTGTCGGCCCACAGGTCCTGGGACAGTCCTCCCCATCCCGCCCCAAATGCACGCTTGAACTTCACGGCCCAAGTCTCTTCCCAGCCTGTCCCAGGTTTCCGGGTGCCACTTCACAGGTGACACTGGATTAGGCTCCAGTGCTGGTCCCACACCCCTCACATGACACCCACAAGCGAGTGTGTGCACCTCTCCCCTTCTGCACAAAAGCAGCCACTGCCCTGTTCTCCCGTCTCCAGGCGCCCCCGGCAGCCCTTTCTGCTTGAAAAGACTAACAGAGCCCCCTGAGCCAGGCCCACTGGCGGCTCCCCACGGCCTGGGGAGATTTTGGGTGGAAGGAGCACCTGGCACGTGGGGGAACCAGGGGCCCTAAACGGGTAAGAGGCAGGTGGCGTCTCCCCTGTGTCTGTCCCCAGGGACCTCACCTCTCTCTGCCTGGAACACTCCTCCTCACTGGGAACCCCCATTTGTCCTCTGGCCCAGTCCCAGCACCTCCTGTGAGGTGCACCCACCCCTGCAGCCCCAGTATCCTCCTCCTGTCCTTGCAGGGCAGCTGCTGCGCCTCGAGCCGGGGCCTCAGGTCAGATTTCCTTGGATAAGCCCAGGTGAGGCCACACAGTGGAGAAAGTGGCTCCTGCCCAGGGTCCTCAACAAACACAAGGCTCAACATCCAGGTGACCCCACTCAGGACCAGGGCCGGTCCTGCCAAGGACTCCAGCCCCACACACCTCCAAGTTGCTTATTCCCTCCCATGCAGGTTTCTAGTCATACGTCCTTTTCTCAGGGGCCGTCCCCCTGTAAATAGCAGTCCCCTCACCCAGAACGTGCATTATTCCCTCTCTGTGGTACCAACCTTATTTTCCTACGTAATTCCTGGCACCACCCGGCATATTTAACGCTGGTTTATCGGAGCGCCAGCCTTTGGGAGGAAAAAGCTCCCAGTGCTACTCCTCAGTCTTGGATGAGGCCGTGTTTAACCCCCTGGTGCCCTTCCTGGAGTAACCCCACCTGTCCTGGCCTCTGCCCAGGGACAGTACAGCAGAGGCCTAAGGGAGCTTCGGACCCTGCGCATTTGCGTGCATGTGTGTGTACCTGTGTGTATGTCTCTGAGTGTGTGTGTGTATTTGTCTGTGGCTGTGCCTCTCTGTGTGGGCATGTGTATGTGTGCATCTGTGCATGTCTGTGTGTGTATGTGTATATTTCCTTGGATGAGTCCATTAAGCCAAATCAAATTACTGCTCAGAGTAAAATATAAGGAACCAGGCAGAAAGACCTGGCCAAGAGTTTTCCATACTCTGACCTCCTGTGGTGAGTGCTCTGTTTTCAAAGGCTTTTTTCACGTCACCTTTGCCTCTTGACACCTGACCCCAAGCTGGATGGTGGCTTGTGGTCCCTTCTTTGACACATGCCCTACATCTGCCCAGGGCACGGGTGTGAACAAGGCACTGATCTTAGTGGAGCATGTGCATTTTAGGGGATACAAACCATAAATGAGAACAGAAGACGGTACAGTATCTTCACATGGTGATGGCGTTGCTGGGAAAATAATTAGAGTGGTGGGATGAGAGGAAGTGGGGTGAGGCTAGTGAGACAATGATTTTCCAAGGTGATAGTTGAGATAAAGCAAGAACTGTGCACGGGAGCCATCCAGTGGTGAGGTCCAAATAATATATGTCCCAAGAGAATGATGGGGGTGGGGGGAGAGGTAACCTAACTGCACAGGGAGCCCCAGTGAGGCCCCCACTCTTAATGTCCATGGTTCATGGGATCCGCCCACCCCACGTCCACCCTAAGGACACTGAACATGGGAGGCCCGGGTGGGTGGGTGGGGCGCTGGAGCCTATAGAACCCCAAGGCCAAGGGAGACACTGTGGTGACCACAGACCTAAGCTCCTTCCTGCCTGGTTCCCCCTCCCCCAGATGGGGGGGGGTGCTTCTCAACCTCCATCTCAGTTTGCACAGCACCTCCTTGGCCTCTCTGAGTAACCCTGTCCAAAGTTACCTCTTCTGCACACAAATGGTGCTGTCAGTGTGAGAGGGAGGTAGGGAGGAGCTCCATCTCCAGGGGATGAAAATGCCCCCAAATGCTCCATTTCCAGTCAAATCCACCTTCACCCTCTGGTCCCCACCCACCCCCGGCCCTGGCCCCAACACATCCTCCAGATCCAGTTCCAGGAGGGCCCAGCCCTTCACTTACTTCAGATGGCCTCAGAAACATCTATTTCACTGACTTGCTGGGCTGGGACTCCCCTCCTTCACCCCAGGTATCTAATGGGTGCCTTCTGAATGTCAGGCACTGGGCCAGGCACTGAGATTCAATGGTGAGTCTCAGGGAAAATGGACCCTGAATTCATGCAGGAGAAAACTGCAGTCCTGAGAAGGCAGTACAGTCAATGGGAGACTAGGGGTCCCACCCCAGGTCTCCCACCAGAGACTGGCCTCCCCTCAGTCCTGCCAGAGAGGCTTCGTCCTTGGAAACTTGCAGCCCCTGAAGGGCAGGGGGCAGTGAGCCTGGTGGTAGGTGTGTTTGTGACGTCTCCTTTGGCCAGGTTCACTTACCTTCCCAACTATGACTTTAGGCTGAAATGCACATTAGTATTCCCTACTGGGGGGTTTCCCTGGTGGCTCAGTGGTTAAGAATCCGCCTGCCAATGCAGGGGACACGTGTTCCAGCCCTGGTCCGGGAAGACCTCACATGCCACAGAGCAACTAAGCCCGTGGGCCACAACTACGGAAGCACGCGCGCCTAGAGCCCGAACTCGGCAACAAGAGAAGCCACTGCAATGAGAAGCCCATGCACCTCAACAAAGAGTAGCCCCCGCTCGCCACAACTGGAGAAAGCCTGTGTGCAGCAACAAAGACCTAACGCAGTCAAAAATAAATAAATTAAATAAATAAATTTTAAAAAAATATTCCCTATTGGGGGCTGGGGGTCCAGAAGCTGTGTGGGCACAGAAGTACCGCGCCCCTGGCTGTAGGTGGCCAATTTTGCGCATCTGGCGAGGCCAATTGATACACACACAAACACACACACACACACACACACACACACACACACACAGAGTCCCGCCCAAAGCGAGGGAGGTGCCACCTCTCGCACACACCGGGCACCTCTCTGTGCCAAGCGAATTCTAACTGGGGCGCCGGCGCCGCCATAGTTAAGGCGCCGGCGTGGTCCCCTCGAGGTGGGATGGGGCCCCAGCGTGCAGGAGCCTCGCCCCGGTGCGGGCCTCCCCTCCGGGTTTGGGCCAACACCCCGCTCCTCTCATCGTCTCCAGCGGTGGCGACCCCAACGCCCCCTCCTCCTCCCCTTCGCCGGCCGCCTGGGGCGCGGCACCCGCCCGAGGCGGGGGCGTGGGGCATAAGGTCGCCGCCCAGAGGGAGCTCAGCCGGCGGCGCAGACGCCCAGCGCCTCCGGGGAGGGACTTGGCCTGGGCTCTGGCCCTCGGCTTATCGGGGAGGAGCCGAGAGGCTGCAGCTGGCGGCGGCTTGCCCCGGGCGGGCCGAGGTCCTGGGCGCGGCAGCCAGGCCGGGGAGCCCTTCTCGGCAGAACCCGTAGCGCGGGGTCAGCGCCGTCTGCTTTCCTCTATGTCTTCTCTGGTCAAACCGCGGGAAGAAAGCGCCCTCCCTTTAGCGGGCCGGGAGCTGCAGAGCATCGCGGGGCGCGGCCGAGGGGAGGAGAAAAGAGAGGGAGCAGCGTAGGCCCGGGCTCGCGGGGCTGCGGCTCCGCCAATCTGCGGGCGCTGACGCGGGGGGCGGCTCCGCGGCGCTCGGATATCTGACCGCCCGGGGAGAGGCTCGACTGTGCGGGGGCTGCGCTCCGGGGACGGCCGGTGCACCTGCCCGGGGACTTCGCCGGACGCTCCGTGCGCCACCCCCCGCTCCCGCCCCCTCCTCGGTCCCCGCGGCCCTGCGCCCTCATTCCCCTCCAGGTCCCCGCCTGCGGGCCGCAGCGTGAGAGAACCGAGCCCTGCCCGAAGGAGCCGCCCCTTCTCCGCCCGGCCGGCCCGGCGCCTAGCGCGGCCCACGGAGCAGCGCAAGAGACTGCGCCGAGCCTCGGATCGGATTGCGCCGCGCGGTCGCCGCCACCCCCCACCCCCACCCCAGGCCGCCGCGCCTTGGCCGGGATGGGCCTAAGTGTCCGGCCCCTGAGCGCCTGATGAGCGCGGCCGCGGCCCCGGAGACCCAAGCGGGCCGCTACGTGCGCGGGGCCTCCCCGAGCTGCGCCCCCAGCTTCGCGGACGAGGGCCGCTGGGCCCAGCCGGCTGAGGGCGCGGCCGCTCCGGAGAGGCGAGAGGGAACGGCCCCGAAATGGCCCGGCGAGCGGGCGCTTTGGCGGTGGGCGCCCTACGCGTGGGACAGCCCCGGGACGAGTAGCTGGCCGACGCCAGATGGACCTTGATCCGCGCCGCGGCACCGCGTTCGTGCCAAGCCAAGACTAGAAGGGCACGGGCGGAGCGCGCTCTGGGGGCGCCCGGAGTTCCAGGCCCCGCTCGCCCGCCGGGCCATGAAGATGATCCTCGTGCGCAGGTTCCGCGTGCTCATCCTGATGGCGTTCCTGGTGGCCTGCGCGCTGCACATCGTGCTGGATCTGCTGCCCAAGCTGGAGCGGAGCGGAGCGCAGCCCTCGGGGGAACCCGGCTGCTCCTGCGCGCAGCCCGCGGCCGAGGCGGCGGCACCCGGCTGGGCCCAGGCGCGCGGACGCCCGGGGGAGCCCCCGGCTGCAGCCTCCGCCGCCGGCGACGCGGGCTGGCCCAACAAGCACACACTGCGCATCCTGCAGGATTTCAGCTCCGACCCTTCCTCCAACCTCACGTCCCACTCGCTTGAGAAACTGCCACCCGCAGCCGAACCGGCCGAGGGCGCCTTGCCGGGGCAGGATCCCGGCGCCCTGCGACCCTTAGACTCCGCTCACCGGCCGCTGCTCAGAGACCCCGGTCCGCGTGGACCTGTGCCGCCCCCCGGCCCGAGCGGGGACGGCTCCCTCCTGGCCAGGCTGTTCCAGCACCCACTGTACCAGGTAGCCATTCCGCCGCTAACGGAGGACGACGTCCTCTTCAACGTGAACAGCGACATCAGGTTCAACCCCAAGGCGGCGGCAGCAGAGAACCCAGACTGGTGAGTGGGGCTGTGGCTGCTGAGGTGGGTGCTGGCAGGCCCGACCCCCAAGGCAGCCATGCGCCCCGTGAGAATAAAGATCCACCCCAGTGCCCCTTCCCAGAAAGTGCCCTTGCACATCCCAGGCGCTGTGTAAAGAGGCTCAGGGTCAGAGACTCACAGAGGGCGTGGACCCCATGGCAGAGGCCGCAGGAAGGGGAGCTTTGCGGGGCGGGCAGCGTGCAGGCTCTGGGCACTGCCTTTGTCTCCAGAATGACTGCCTCCCTGAGAAGGGCTGCTGGGTGGTTTGGGAGCTGTTTCCTGTGGCCACCGGCCTGGAAGGCAGACATGGCAGGCAGGAGCCGGGAAGAGTCAGCTCTGCATTTGCAGGAAAGCAGTGCTGGCCTGCAAGGCCCTGGTCACAGGCTCACAAAGGGACTCAGGCAGTGAGTGAAGGTGCTTCCTTGGGAAGCTGCTGCCTGCCGGTGCGTGGCAACACCGCTCTGGTGGACATGTCGGGAAGGTCTGGAGAGGCCTAATGAGCCTTGTAAACCAGTCCCTGAGAAAAAATTAGCAGAGGGGCATGCTGGCCCCCGTGAGGCATAACCAGGGAGTTCTGCCCCCGCCCAGGCTGCAAGGGGGTGACAGCTTCCTAAGAGGCGAGTAGCAGCCCCCAGGAGCATCTCTTTAAACTGTCCTGGTTTAAACTCCTCCCCCAAGGCCCTCCTCAGCCACACAGATCAAAGTAAGCAGATGCTGCCGCCCTGGGTGGTGAAATATTAACCAATAGCAAGGCCAGGATAAATAAGTACCTGCAAAGGTTACACAAGCAACGGAGGGGAAAGGCCAGGTTTCCAAAACATCTCAAAAATCCTTTCTCCTTTGCAGTTGGACCAGACCCAGTGTTTTCTGTCTAAACACACCAAGGTGTTTGGTGGCCTCTGAGCTTTGTCTGCTGGCCAGGTTCACGGAAATGCTCAGAAATGTGAGAGGCAGAGCAGTGTGCTAGGCCTGGGCCTCTTTGCAGGAGAGACAGCCCAGAGCCACTGGTCAGGGATGGGGCCCTTGGGCAACTTCTCGTAGCCCATCGTGTCCGTTGTGGGCAGAACTTGGGGCTGAAAAGGCCTCACTTGTAGGTGAATTAGCGCTTAGACAAGTTCCGCTTTTACCTCCAGCAGCAAACAGGGCCTGTCCTCCCCCAGACTGGCCCTTTGGCTCAAGAGACAAGGATGGGCCATGTTGGCAGCAGGTCCTCGATTTGGGCCTCGGCTGGAGTGAGTCCCACTTTCCTCTCTCCCCACCCAAGGCTGCTTCCTGAAAATCAAATTTAGCCTTTTGAATCATTGCTGCCCCAAAGCAGAGCACCCAGCGAAGGTTTCCGCCAGACTGGGCTCATCTGCCCCCAGGAAGCCGGCAGCCCCTCGCACCCCAGGCTGACATCATGCTTGTCAGGCTGTTTCAGTGACCCTGGGACAGACGCGGCGGGGCCTAGCGCTGACGGTCTGGGTTTGGTCTGCTTTAGTTATAGCTGTCTGTGGCGTCTCCCAAGGGTAAGTGAGAAT
Source organism: Balaenoptera musculus (assembly GCF_009873245.2). Lineage (NCBI taxonomy): Eukaryota > Metazoa > Chordata > Mammalia > Artiodactyla > Balaenopteridae > Balaenoptera > Balaenoptera musculus. The sequence goes on along the minus strand of NC_045799.1, from coordinate 88,441,086 downwards.
TACAGGCCTTCAAATATATTGTTAGTTGGTGGAACAACAGCCACAGAAAAAGTGCGGCCGTCGCAGGGTCGTGTTTGAGTAGAGGCACCTCTGAATAAATCTATATTTGTTTGGATTCAAAGTGAAAACCTTGGCATCGATGCCAACTCCCCCATCCATCTCGAGACCTTGCTGTTCTGTTCTTTCCCTGTTGACCTGGGTCACCTTCATTTGTGCAGGCCACACGAAGGTCCTGAGGATGAATTCCTACCCACGGGGGACGCGGCCGTGGACTCCTATCCCAACTGGCTCAAATTCCACATCGGCATCAACCGCTATGAGTTGTACTCTCGGCACAACCCAGCGGTGGAGGCCCTGCTGCGTGACCTCGGCGCCCAGAAGATCACCAGTGTTGGTAGGTGCCCTCCCTGCCCGGCCAGCTCTCCTTGCTGGAGCATCACCTCGTGGGCGAGTTATACTGGCAGCCTTCCCAGAGGAGGCGCCTGCAGGCCTTCGATGCTGTCGGTATTTGGGGGCAGCGGGAGGCTGCTTTCTGCTGTTGCAAGATGAGCAAGGCAGGGCAAGACGCCGCCCGGCCAGTCCTGTTGTTCTGCTGTGGGGGGCGCACCACGGGTCCCCACCGCGGGTTAAGAAGAGGCACCCCTGGCAGCTGCAGGGAGACGCCTTGGAGAGCTCAGCATCTTCTGGTTGTTTGGGGAGGCTCTGCCTCAGAGCCCACCAGGTGCTCCTGGGATTCATGTGGGCGGGGAGTGACAAGGGCTCAACTCTATCCAGGGCAGAGCCCCATACACTGAGTAGTTCGGAGGAGACATCTCTGAGTACTTTGGGATCTGCTGAATCAGAAGTTTCAGGGCATCCAGTTACTGATTTCAGGAAAATGTGTCGGCAGTGGTTTCTGAGTGTGGAGGTTTGATGCCATTGTTCTCAGGCCTGCAGGCAATTGTTTGTGAAGGTCCCGATTAGTCACTAGTAGCTCCAAGGGCAGAGGGGGTGGGCAGAGGCCCTGGGTGGGAGGAACAGTCCCAGGAGGCGCGTAGGGTGGAGGGAGGCCCCAGGAGCTTGAGTGCTGGGAGCAGGGGGTTCCAGGCACTGTCTTACTGGTGTCTGGGCCATCCTGAGGCTGAAAGGGCTCTGCTAACCTGGGCTGAGGCCAGGGAGCTGGGGGTTGCCTGCGAGGCTGGCGCCTGGGTTTCCAGAGCTCTTTAGAGGCTGTGTTGGGTGTCTCCGCCCGGCGCTGAGCTGTTTGCCAGCACCACCCTCTCCCTAGCATATAGTTGTTCACCCTGAGAGAGGACTCGCCGGGGCACGACGGTGGTCTCCCCTCCTTCTTGCTGCCCAGGAGGAATCTGAGTGCCTCCCGGCCCCCAGCCCCACCCAGCCCTCCTCCTGTGCTGGAAGGCAATCCGTGTGGACGACGAGGACCGCATGGGAGAGGCCACAGCTGGGGTGTCCCCTTCTCTCCTGAGTAGACGAGGCTGTTAGAGAAACATCCAATGCGATGACCATTTGTCGTCTGTTCAGTGGATTCTCTTGAGCACCTCCTGCATCTCAGGGCCCCTTTCTGGGCAGTGGGAGTTGGGGGTGAATCCAGCCTCAACAAGCTTCTGCTGCATCCTGACCTGCACATGCTGATGGACAGATAAAGTCGAGAGTGATTAGCGAGGAGGTGACCTCCACCTGGGAGGAGCAGGTCTTGAATGGGGCGAAGGCTTTCGTGATGGAAGGGGGCAGGGAGCGTGGGCCTTTCGGGAAAATGACAACAGCGTTTTAAAATTAGGGTTTAGGGAAGTGCAGCATTCATGCTTGCAGGCTGCTGTCTGCCCCGGTGTCCCATCTGTCAAGTGGGCTCAGGCACATTGCATCTTATTTCAAGAAGATGGACAGTGCACCCAGGCTTGTAGAGTATTACCTCGGGCTTTGTGCAGGGTCTTGGTTAGGGGCAGGGCTGCAAGGATCCCACAGGCCAGCCAGGCTCACCATACCCCTCAGGGGACAGACAGCCTCCCAGCTCTCGCTGGACGTTGCCCTGTGCAGAGAGCAGAGCCCAGGAGCCCAGGGAGCCACTGGAGGCAGAGGACAGGCCTCGGGGGCTCACAGGCAGCTTTGCCCGCCCTGGGCACCCTCCTCCCCTGTTCTGCCGGGGGCCTGGCCTTGGGGCACCCCCACCCACTTTGGTCCAACTGTCCCGGGCAATGGTGCCTAGGCTGCCTGACGTCCAGAGTTCTGGCGTGCTCTGCGCCTGGCAGGGTGACCTGGGGTGAGTGCCTGCCCATCTGTGTCCTGTGGGCTGTTTGAGCTGATCTCACCCGCTGGACTACCCTGGCCTAGCTGGTCCTAATGGAGCGTGTTCCTTGGGGCCGTGGGCCGGTCAGAGCCCAGGGTGGCATTCACGGGTGCCTGATGAGCATGGTAAGGTTGACTTGATGGGACCAGGTGTCATCACCCACAGCGAACAGCAGGCCTGGTGTGTCCTAGCTGCCCCAGTCACGAGTCAGCGTGACTCTGGGCAGATGCACAGCGAACAGCAGGCCTGGTGTGTCCTAGCTGCCCCTGTCACGAGTCAGCGTGACTCTGGGCAGATGGGTTAACTTCTGTGGACCTCCCCGCGTCTCCTGTGGATCACAGAGGTGGTCATATCCTCGACCCTGTAATCTCCAGCTTGCAAATCTGAAATCATAACCCATTTGACAGCAAAACCTGACCCAACATGAATGGACATGGAGGCAAAACCTAAAATGAGAAACTGTTTATAAACCCTTGTTTTTCTCACTTGGAGTGAATGTTCCCATGGAGTGCATTTAATTCCGGGGTTCTCCCCCGACCCGCTCAGGGCTACAGAATCTGGGGGATGGATACACCACCTGCAACTCTTGTCATCTGAAATTTTTAAAACCCCTGAACACTTCTGCTCCAGAGATTTTGAAGACGGGTGTGGACCCGTGAAACCTGCCTCACGGGGCTGTTGAGAGGTTTTGGTGAGGAAGAGGAAGAGGAAGAGGTAGGAGCAGAGGCTAGGCAGCGACCCCGCTGGTCACCTCTGCGTGGGGCGGCCAGCACTGGGCAAGCTGGAGCCTGCTGAAGGCCTCGACCGGACGCTCAGCCCCGCTATGTGCGGCCTTGGGCCTGGAGGTGCCTGGAGGTGCTCCCAGCAAGTTCACACTTGAGAGGAGCCCCTCTTCCTGAGGAAGCAGGACACCTTCTCACCTGGAGCCCAGTGCAGCCTCCGGGAGCATGGCTGCAAGTGTCCAGGCCCAGGATCCTGCTGGGCGGGGAGCAGGAGGGGGGCTGGCCCAGCCAGGCTGCAGGCGTCCCCGGGGATGCACGCCTTCCCGGGGGTGTCTGCCCCCACACCCAGCTGGTCGTTTTTGTTGAACACCCAGCTGCTGAGACAGCAGCCTCTGACTGGGCCCTTGGCTTAGCAGAGCCACTGGGTGGGTTTGCAGACCGGGGTCCCTGGACAAGAGCTGTCTGCTGCTGGAGGCCCCGCCCCTGGCACTGCTGCGACCTGGGGGGGCGCAGCCCTCGGAGGCCCCATGGGAGCCGGGAACCTGCCTTGGGAGTCAGGGTTCAGCAGCGCCATCCTTTTGAGCTTAAAATGGAAGAAGAGCTAGAAATCCAGCCGATCTCCCAACCCCATCCTGCAAATCAGGGAACAGGCTTCCGGGAGGGCAGGCTTGCCCACGGTCAACACATCTCTGCCTCCAGCTCTGGACTGTGTCTGGACCCAAGCGGTCACTTCAGTCTTGGAACACGAGCCCAGAAATGGTGTGGCGATGAGAACGGGTCCTGCAAGGCCCCCGATGCTTTCCCTCAGGACAGTTCCGTCAAGGCTCCCGTTCAGACCCCTCGATCCACTCACAAAACGCATGTGGCCAGCGGAGATTTCTTTAGAGCTGGGCTCCCGGCTGCTTGGTAATGGCTATTAGCCGCCTTTAAAGAGGCTCGGGACCCTGAAGCCAGGCCTGCGGAGGCTTTGGCTGGGCCAGTGATAGTGTTGATAATTAAATCACTATTGTGCACAACCATGGATGCAAAGAACAAATGACACAATTAACTACTCTGTACTTGGAGTTACTTAAAAAGAAGTCACTCAGCAGGAGAGGATTCGGGCAGCCTCTGGCCTGAAGCACAGACCCCACAGTTGCTCATCCAGATCAGGACAAAGCCAATGGGGGTGCTGAGCAGTGGAGACGGCTCCACAGGACAGAAGTCCTGGGCGCTCACTGACCTGCTAGGACAGCAGCCCTGGGGGCCGTAGGGCCGCCCTGCCTAATGAGTGGGCTCCTCAGGAAGGTGGCTCTGGGCCCAGAAAGGCTGCAGTCCCCCTCCTACCCCGGGGACACCACCGCTTCGGGCCCCAGTCCCAGGAGCCTGGCTCGACTGACCCGGAGGAAGGGAACTGAAAATGCCCAGTAAGCTGGACGCCCAAGCCCAGGGCCGGAGGGGCCTTCAGTCATCCTGGAGGAAGGACAAAGGCCACCCCAGGGGACCCGGAGAAGGTGGTGAATAGCTGAGTTCCTCCTCATCTCTCTCCGCTGTCGGGTTGAAGGTCAAAAACAAAGCCTGTGCGGTGCTGACCCAGCTGCACCCCCCCAGCGCTTGCTTTCTCCATTTTGAACTGTTGGCAGCCACGGCTCCGGAATCCAGCAGGCGTGTGTTCCGGCTGGGCTCCGTCTAAGTCCAGGGCGGGAGCTGGTTTCCACCTGGGGCAGTGCTGTGGTTTCCCTTTCAAGAAGCAGAACTCCCCCAGGAGGGGTGCGCTGGATTGTAGCAAATCACGGCGTCAGTCGTACTCCAGGCTGGAAGCTGTTGCTTCTCAGACATCCTGGGGCCTGTGTCACGCACTGAAGTCTGGGCCGCACCCCTGAGTTGGGCCGAGGACCCAGGCCGGAGCACAGGCTTACGTGGGGCAGGTGCCCACGGGGCTGGCCCCTCAGTGCCTGTAAATGGACGCGCTCTCGCCTTTCTCCGTGGCTGTGGGGTGGCGGGGAGAACAGAGAACCCAGCTGCTCCTGGTGTCACATTCTCCAAATCTGAGCCATCCTTGGGCCAGGCCTCGCTTCTTCTGACCCTTAAATCAAGGCAGGGGCTGTGAAAACAGCTGGACCAGCGTCCTGACCGTGACCCCTAAGGACAGACGTTGGTCCTACTTCACAGATGAACTGGCCGAGGCCGAGGGCACAACGTCATCGGCCCTGCTGGCACCTGGCAGCACCTCCCACACGGAGGTGTCTGTGTGGTCCACCAGTCTCCAGAAGACGGAGTTCATTCATTTAAAGTCAGGGTGGCCCATCCAAATGCGGGTCAGGGATCTTGTTAGGAATGGGGAGGGTACAGGCTCGGGGAGCTTCACCCACAGACCTGGGTCACACTGTCTCCGATGCTGAGTCCAGGGCCCCTTCAGATGGAGCTGCTGACCTGGCAGCAGGAGTCAGGCAGGTGGCCGGGGACCTGGAGGACAGGTCTGGCCTCGGCGCCCATGGAGCCCTGCAGCCCCTGAAACGTCTGGGAACTTGGACCTTGAGGTCCTGCCTCTCTCGCCCCTGAAGTCCGCTGACCTGAACATGCCCGACGCTGTTCCAGGTGCTTCACTAGCGTGACCCCGGTCACCACGAGGGCAACCCCGGGAGAGGGTGCAACGCGTCCCGTGCTCACCTGAGTCCCCTGAGGCACCGACCAGTGGGTCTCAGCCCTGGCCCCAGCCCCATGGGGGAGGCTGGGTGGGTGTGCTGAGCCCCCTTCAACAGAGGGGCCCGAGGTCGGGGCAAGCGGAGACACCGTCTAGGGCGCCAGCTGGGGCCACCGCAGACCCAACCCTCCAGTGTGGCACCCTCCCGCCACCTCTGCCGTCAGCCCATTTTCCCAGGCCCCGTCCACCCTCCTTAGCACGGCTGCTCTGGCCCCTGGTTGGCGCTTCCTGACCCTGAAACATCTTCCTGCCCCAGGCCTTGGTCGCGGACCCTCACCACTCCACTGCCACGACCCTCACATTTGCACCCATTCCCCGACCTAACCCCACAGCCTCAGGGCACCGCTACCCAGGGGTCTCCCCAGACCCTGGAGCAGTGCATCATCAAGCTCACGGGCCTGCCCCGAGGCAGCAGGTGACCCTGTATTCTTTCCCTCCTATTGCAGCCATGAAGTCGGGGGGCACACAACTCAAGCTCATCATGACCTTCCAGAACTACGGGCAAGCACTGTTCAAACCCATGAAGTAAGTGCCGGGCCGGTGGGGGTCAGGTGTGAGGGCTGTGGCCGGGAGTGCGCAGGTCGTGTGATCTGTGTCTCAGCCTCTCAGCTCTGCTGTCCTCGCCCGAGAGCAGCCTGACTCTGTGTCTGTGAGTGTGCCCGGCCGCGCCCGTAAGACTTTATTTCTAAGACTAGTGGGCCAGCTGATTGGACCCCTGATCCCTATTCTCGATAAAATAGAGACTGTGCTACCAAAGTCAAAGTGAACCCCTCAGTGGCGTCCGAAAACTGTGGGGATGGTGGAGAAGGAACGTTTGGAAGCCAGGCTACTCCCGAAATGAGCACCTGTGGTTTGGGGTGTCCACTCTGATGGTCCTGGCACTTGCTTGTCCCGCATGGGCCGAGGTTGTTTGCCATCTTTGGTTAGTTTCAAACAGGGCCATTTTTGCACTGTTGAGACAGTTCATTGTTTTTAAAGCATGGGTTGCACCCCCAAAAGCCCATGAGGCCATTCAGGTCATGTGGGGCTGCTGGGCTGGGTGGGGACTGCGACAGAGCTCCAGGGCATGGGCCCCCCCAGAAGGAGCAGCTATCCGTGACCAGGGTGGACGGCCAGCCTGGTTCACACAGGACAGAACCCCAACATTCACACAGAACCCCAACGTTCATGAGGGGTGATTTGGGCGAGGTGAGGCCTAGGCTGCACGTGGGCTCCTTGGGGAAGGTTCTGGAGGGGAGGGGGCTCCTCATAGAACTTTCTGGCCACCGTGGGCTCCTCTGTGCCCTCTCAGACTGTAGCTTGAGTAGAGGGGCCCCTTCCAGGCCTCTTGATGTCGCAACAGTGAGTATGGAGCTGTGCGGGGAGGAGGGTGTGCCAGGCAGGGTCGAGCTCGGATGCTGCATGGACGGCCAGGTGACAGGTGGGCCTGGACCCCTCCCTGGCAGGAATCCGGGACAATAGCTGAAAACCACAATGTCTTTGTTGCCCCGTCGGCCACACAGGCCCCCCGTCTTGGTGGTGTATTGTCCACAGTCCAGTAAGTCGTCTCCAGGTGCGCCCAGAGCTTTGTAAGTTGAAGATTCTGAATTAATTAGGTGGTAGTATTTTTCCTCTGAGATCTTGAAGGATGTATGCTGAGCGGGTCTAGAGAGGAACAGCCCTGAGGTGGGAGGTAGAGCCTGGGGGGCCTGCAGAGTGTAATTTACATGGTATGTGCATGACCATTTAAAGTTGTTTTTTTTTAAAATTTATTTATTTTTGTTTTTGGCTGCGTTGGGTCTTCGTTGCTGTGCGCAGGCTCTAGGCACGCGCGGGCTTCAGTAGCTGTGGCTCGCGGGCTCTAGAGTGCGGGCTTCGGTAGTTGTGGCACGCGGGCCTAGTTGCTCCGCGACATGTGGGATCTTCCCGGACCAGGCCTCGAACCTGTGTCCCTTGCATTGGCAGGTGGATTCTTAACCACCGTGCCACCAGGGAAGCCCCACCGTTTAAAGTTTAATGGGTATATATTTTTAACAGACGTTGAAAAATATTTAAATAGCACATTAGCCCATGAGTTGCTGAGTATTCTTGCTTTAGTGTTAAAGTAAGATTTTTTAACAGCTTTATCAAGATGTAATTTACGTATTTCATAATTCAGCCACTTAAAGTCTACAATTCAATAGCTTTCAGTATATTCACGGAACGGTGCATCCATCACCACAATTTTAGAACCTTTTCGTTACTCCAGAAAAAAACCTTGTCCGATGTTGCCCTGCCTCCAGGCCTGGACAACCACTAGCCTACTTTCTGTCTCTGTGGACTTGCCCATCTTGGAGTTTCACGTAAACAGAGTCACACACTATCTGATTCTTTGTGTCTGCGTCTCTCACTGAGCATCATGTGTTCAAGGTTCATCCACGTTGTGGCCGGTGTCAGAGCTTCCTTCCTTTCTGTGGCCGAACAATACTCTACAGTGTGGATGGACCACATTTTACTTGTACTTTCATCCGTTAGTGGGCATTTGAATTATTTCCACTTTTTGGCTGTATGAATAATGCTGTATGAACATTCATGTACAGGTTTTTGGGTGGACATACGTTTTCATTTCTCCCGGCTGTATGCCTGGGAGTGGAATTGCTGGGTCACATCATAACTAAGTGTAACTGTTTGAAGAGCTGCAGACGCTTTTCCTCGGCGGCTGCGCAACGGGTAGTCCCACCAGCCGTCTCCACGCGCTGCTCGTCAGTACTTGTCTTTATCCACCTTTTTGGTCCTCGCCATCCTGGTGGGTGTGTGAGATGGTGTCTCCCTGAGGTTCTGACTCATAGTTCTCTACTGACTAATGGTGTCAAGTGTCTTTTCATGTCTTTGTTGGTCATTTAGATCTTCTTTGGAGAAATGTCTGTTCAGATCTTTTACCATTGTTTAGTTGGTTGTCTTTCCATTAGTAAGTTGTAAGAGTGCTTTATGTATTTTGGATATAAGACCCTTATCACATACGTGGTGTCCTTTGAGGCACAAGTTTCTCATTTTGAGGATGTTGGATTTAACTATTATGTTGTTGTTGCTCGTGCTTTTGGTGTAGTATTTAGATTTTAATATCGAAAACTGTACACGCTAGGTAATAGTGGTGCGGGTGATGTGTGTGGCTGAAGTTTAGAAGCATTGGTGTATCCACAGAGACAGCAGGCCTGGCAAGGCCATTGTTGTGTGACCTCCAGTAAATTCATTTCCCCTTACTGGGACTCAGTTTATCCATCTGTCAACAAAGGCATTGTAGGAAGAGGTGTGAGGTCTAAACTCTATTGGATTGGTTTAGGAGGCAGGGCACCAAGTTTACAGAAGGAAGCCGGGAGGAGCTGGTGTTTGGCAAGTCGGGGTGGGGCTGGGCAGATACACCGGAGTGTGCGGGCTTTGCAACAGGATTCAACCTGCTTCTTGGAAAGGAAGCTTCCAGGTGTGCTCATAACACTAGCTGTGACCACCTCCTGGCAGAAATCTGCGTTCAGCCACCCCACTAACACTGAGCCCGGCCTGGCCTCCTGCCAGGCGCAGGGAATGCAGGCGTGACTCAGGCCTGGCACTGCTGCTCAGGACGGGACGGAGAGCAGTGTGTCTGCCCCACCGCACAGGGCCTGGTCCTCAGTTGGTGCTACACATACGTCTGCAGAACGAACTAGAGAACGAGCCACTGACGGCAGACGGGAGACTGAGGGCTGGTGAGCACTTAGGAGGCAGCTGGAAGGTTTCTCAGAAGTGACCTCCAGCTGAGGCCTGAGCACAAGTGTGACGGTCAGGTGGACACCACCCCAGGCCAGAAGGCCAGCCTGGAGGAGGCGGCACATTCCAGGACCGGGTGGCTTCTACAGTCTGGAAGACCAGTGCTGTTGTGCAGAGGACTCCATCATGTGGCTGTTTATACTGAGGTTAATTTAAGTGAGATGAAGTGACAACCTGGTCTCTCGGTCACACCAGCCACACCTGAGGCATCAGTGGCTGCACGTAACTGGCGGTGCCGTGTTGGACACGCCCAGCATCACAGAAAGTTCTGTGGGACAGTTCTGTGTTTGAGCACAGAACTCGAGGGGAGACGAGTCCAGGCAGCTGCAGAGGGGCAGGGGTTAGACTCTGCGGGGCATCTGGGCCTGGATGTTTGGATGTTTTCCAGGAGAGTCAGCCGCCACGTTATGCAGGGACGGAGGTGGGGAGGGTGGGAGGGCTTATCGGTTGTCAGACGAGAGGTGCTGGCGTCTGCGCCTGAGGAGGCGTGAGGATGGGGGATGAGCGTGGCTCTTAGAGACGCTTGGGAGAGGCAGACCCCCTGGGCACAGTGACGGACGTGGTCGGGGCTGAGAGAGTGAAGGCTTCCGACCTAGGTGCCAGTGGCCTGCGGGGCCGTGGGGGGGGGGGCGGTCCAGGCAGGGAGCAGGTGCACGTGGAGGCACCTGGAAGGTGAGGCCTAGCCATAGAGAGTATCCTTGCTGTGTGACCTTGCAACACTCCCTCCCCTCTCTGGGCCTCGGTTGCCTTACGCTGCACGAGGCTGGATTACAGGAGGCTTCGGGACCCTGCCCTTCTGGGACCTCTGTATCTCCGGTAAGGAAGACAGTAAGTTCAGCAGCCGTGGGGCTCCAGGAGCCATTGCAGTCCCCTCCCCGAGTCAGTCCTTGCTCTTTGATTGTCTGGGTGTGCTGGAGTTTGCAATTTTGACTTGCAAACATTCGAGGGATGATGAATATTTGGTGCACTTGAACAGTGGCTATTTAGGGCGCAACAGCTGAACGCAGGCTGGAAACGGAGCTGCAGCCGCGCTTCTGCTCAGGTCACTTGCCAGCAGGCGACCCGTCGCTGCCCGCGGCCTGGCGAGGCTGCTTTAACGGTCCGTCTTCACCAAAACAGCTGGGCCGCCTCCTGAGCGTTTGGAATCCGGAGCTACAGCGCCCTCTGTGCTGTGTGTTTTGGGATCCAAAGCGTGTTCAGACGCAGGGAGGGAAGGAAAGCACCCCTGCCCCCGCGGTAGCTTTGAGGGGAAAATAACTCCAGCAGCAGGACAACACCTGCAGTGCAGACGGGCCGGTCGCTGGTGCTACACAGACCCAGCCAGCATCGCTCGCAAAGCAGAAGAAAAGGAGAAAAACCCCGCGGGCCGGGCTCAGTGAGTCTGGAATGGGTCATTTCGAGTCTGGCTTACTGAGCACTTGTCATCCAGGGCTCAGGAGCTGGCGGGACAGTGAAAGGCGCCCCCAAAGAAGGCACCCCCCAGCCTGGAGGCAGATGGGGCCGAGGTCGTGGGTGCAGGAAAGGGCGCCACGCCAGGCACAGTGCCTCTCGGACCCAGACAGGGAGGCCACTGTCACCCCGTAGACCTTGTTGTGGACAAGGAGACTGAAGCTCAGAGTGCCCGAGGGCCCCTAGGGGCACCGGCCAGCAGTAGATGTGGCTGGGGTGGCCACTGCACTGTCCCTACTCGGATCTCAAAGCAGTGGCCATCATCGTCTTTGATGTCATTAACATGTGGGTTCATTTCTGGTTCCTTAATTCGTAACAACAGTTGAGCTCTAAGCCTATGCGTCCACACTGCGTGAGTGTCCCGGGCTGCCGTCGGGAAGCATCACGACCTGGGCAGCTTAGAGAATCGGGAAGCTCTTCTTCCTCAGTTCCGGAGGCCACAGCAGAAACCATGGTGTCGCAGGACCGCCTCCCCCGAAGGCTTCTGGAGGGTCCTTCCTGCCTCTTCCAGCTTCTGGGCGTGGCTGTCGATCCTTAGCGTTCTGTGGCTTGTGGCCAGGTCACTCCCTTTTCTGCCTCTGTTGTCACATGGCCTCTCCTGCGGGTCTGTGTCCAAATTCCCCTCTTCTTATAAGGACACCAGTCACTGGACTCAGGGCCACCCTGACCCACTATGACCTTTTCTTAATGAATCCCATCTGCCAAGTCCCTATTTCCAAATAAAGCCACAGTCACAGGTCCCCAGGGTTAGGACTTCAACATACCATTTTTGGGGAACACAATTCAACCCTTTCCAACATCCAGGTAAGACTATATTCCGTGTATACCCACACCTCTTCCCAGTGCCTGGGTGACGAAGGTAGGAAAGAGTTTTCATCTTCACTGTTGATGGGTTCACCCGCCACCCCGCCTGCCTTGGTCTCCTCTGTATGTTGTATGAGGAGGGTCAGTTAGATCAAGGGCAAATATTATCAGTGCTGGTAAAATCCAATACAATTTTAGCTTTACCGACACTTGTAATTCCCCACTTTCCCACCTTCCTAAAATGTACGTTTCTGTCGAGTTGGAACGTTCATATGGAAATGCACACAGATGGTAAGCGGATGTTTACAACACACGCCAGTAACCAGGTGACCAGGTAACCAACACGAGGTCAGGACCAACTGACAGCCCCCAGACCCCTGTGGCCCCTGCAGTTTCCTCCTCCCAGGGTGGCTCCTGCCCCCCGGTTCCCAGGGAGTGCATCCCCGCCCCCTGCCCCCGTCCATGCTGCCCGCGCGTCTGAGAGATGCCTCTCCCGTGGCCTGTTGTTCTCGTGGCCAAGCCACATTCCGTTGTGTGAAAACCTCCGGTTTCTTCTTCCCTCTCCTGTTGATGGACTTGTGGGCGGTTTCAGTGAAAGGATGTTGTCAGTGGAGCTGCCCTGCCCGCTCTCGTACTTCTGAGGGCTCGTCTGGGGGCAGGGCTGTGCCAGGAGCACAGTGCTGGGTGGCAGGGTCGGGCTCTGGTCAGCTTGGCTTCAGTAGCGCTGCTGTCCGGGGCAGCCATCCTGTGGTCTACACTCCAGCAGCTCATTCCAGGGCAGGGTGTGGTGCCCAGGCTGGACGCCAATGTCTGTGACGGCCGTACACAGAGCCTGGACAGGTCACGGGCTGTGAATGCCCTGTCCCTGTGGACCAGGCCAGGCCTAACCCCACGTCTGGCCCTTGGGGCCTCACTCCCTTTGTTTGCGGGCAGCAGCTCCCCTCTGTCCAGCTCTGGGCGCCTTGGTCTGGAGGGACAGCCGTGTGTGTGGCCTTGCGGGGGGAGGGGCCTGTGTCTGCACGTCCGTCCGGGGGGCTGCTGCCCGCCCTGCAGGGACACACGGCCGCCTCTGCCCACCACGCGCTCCCTGTTCGTGCCACGGCCTGGTCCCCCTGCGGCTGCCACGCTCGGCCGCGGCTCTGCCCCCCAGTGAAGCTGTTCCCACACTTGCCCAGGCTTGTTAGGGTTTGACAGCCTCCACTCTGGCCGGCGAAGCCAGTGCCCCTGTAGCTGACACGTCGCGTTTTACTTTTATCACCAGCTCTCCTTCAAGGAGGAGGAAATTGAGGCTCCGAGGGTTTAAAGGTGAATCGGGAGTGGGAGGCCGGCCAGGGCTTGGTTCCAGGCTCTCGGACGTCAGGTCCCAGGCCTGTCAGGCACCGTCAGGCCGGGGCTCGGCCGGCCGGGGACCCTGGACGCGGGGTCTCTGCTGGGGAGGCGCCATGCTGCCCACTCCTCCCGGAGGCATTGCACGTGAAGAGGCTCTAAGTACCTGCACTACTTCTGCAAAGAACAGGGGTGTGTGTGTGTGTGTGTGTGTGTGTGTGTGCGCGTGTGTGTGTGCACGCACGCATCTCCCGGAGAAACCATCCCTGAGCAGCTGTTTGGAGGCCCAGGAGTTCCTCGTAGCCGAGGTGCACACACAGAGGCAGCTGCAGAAACACCTTCTGGCCAGCCAGCCTTTCTCCCCGCAGAAGCCAGAGCCGCCCCCCAACCCCAGCCTGGCCCGCCAGGGGGCGGCGCGGGCCTGAGAACAGGAAGTGCTGGAGGGCAGGGCCTCCCCTGGTGATTTCGACCTCAGCCTGCTGAGCCCCGCTCAGGCCCCAGGCTGGGGCCCAGGGGCGTGAGCGGGCAGCCTCACTGAACTGCCTGCCCTCCAGGCCCCGCCAAGGCCCCCCATGACCAGTGTGTCCAGCTGGGAGTGGCGCTCAGACGGGCGCCGTCTCGGCTGTCTTCCCAGTGCTTGCACTGCCTCTGGTTAGTGACACGGTGGTCCAGACCCGCTGCCGGGCCCTGAGCAGGCCCTGCCCCTCGCTGGGGCGCCTCCACACTAGGACCGCATCCAGCTGTCGTGAGCACCAGCCCAGGGGAGCCCACTCGCTACAACCTCGTGAGGTGAGCTTCTCCGGGGCCAACACAGGGCAGGAGTCGCAAGGGACTTGACTCTGTGAGATTATCTGTCCCTGGAACAGTTGTCCGATGTGGGAGGCGACAGGAGGGGCTGGCTCTTCCCTGACACCTCCTCCCTCCCCCCTCCCTCCAGGGCTGGCAGGCAGAGGGGCTACGGTGGTGTTCTCCGTGGTCCCCACGTGGCCACCGCATCGGTGGACCTGGGGCTCTGTGCCTCGTTATCAAAGCATGAAACCATTGCACGCTATTTCCACTCATCACTTTTACGAGGAGAGGATTTAAAGAGGCTCCAATGAAATGCTGTGCTCCCCTGGCCGCCAAAGAGGGAGCCATGGCCACGCTTATACTGCAGCACAACTGCTGCTACAGCCCTGCATGGTTAGCGGCCGTCCCAGATTAATGTGTAAAATGCAGTTTTGTTGTCCATGACCCTGTACTGCGTGTTGGTCTCCAGAACCAATTTATATATGAGTCAAACAGCGCCTCTCCTATATTTAATCTCTTTTGATGCTCCCGTCACACATGCCGCATGGATCCTGTACAGCGGGGGCTGGGCTGTGAGCCGCAGAGCTGCCTCCTTTGCTGAGAGAGGCAAGTGCCACCTCCTGTGGGCCCTGAGCTCCCCTGGGCCTCGACGTCCTCGCCTGTAACAGGGGGCACAGCAGGAACACAGCAGGGCAGCCGGGCTGGCTGTTTCCTCCCTGAGCCACTGTGGGATTGAAGTACAGATGGGGTCGCTGGGTCGTTCTGGAACTCTGCACCCCGCTGGCCTGGTCTCATCACCTCAGCGGGTCGCTGGCGCCCAGAGTCCCCTTCCTGCACTTACCTCGGGGGAGGGCCCCACCTCCGCTCCATATCTGGGGCTGCCCAGTGCCCTGCAGTTTGTCCACGACCTCAGTTGACCCCCCGCCGAGCCCTGGGTGTGACCCATCTATGTCTCCAGTAAGCACAGGGCCTAGTGGACCCAGGGGAGCTTCGGGCTCCAAGCTCCTGCAGTTAACGTGTGCAGCCCAGCAGGGACGCCGTGCGGGGCTCCCACGGGCTCAGAGCAGCACCCGGTGTCTCCACGTGGCCCCTGCCTGAAGGAGCAGGACCTCTGAGGGCCGTCCTGGCCTCTGCGGGTGGTGCAAACAGAAAACGTCCAGAGCAGCAGCGCCCGGTGCGCCAGGCCCAGGGGGGCCTCCTCGGCCAGCACAGGCCCTGTGACGGGGTGGGGGGGGGGGGGACGGGTCCTGCGCTTGACCTGTGAGGGTCTGAGCATGCAGGGGGCTCTCCAGCAGCTACTCCAGGTCCAGTCCTTGGTCTTTGGTGCATCTCCACGGCGCCCCCCCCCCCGCCCTCCGCCACTGGGAGTGATGAACAGACACCAAGTCTCACGTGGTTGATCACCTTGCAGGCCCCCAGTTGTAGGGCACTTAGGTTGTCTCCAGTTTCATGGGTTACTTTTATAGTCAGAAAGCCGTGGACTTTATTAATTGAAAAACAAGTAACAACCCATCACAGGCTTTTGAGAGACTCTCCCGAGCTTGTCAGCAGCAGGGCGGAGCTGTTGGCCCAGTGGAGGCTCGGGGCAGAGCAGCCAGGACCCCGGCTGAGGCTGCACGGCCACCCTGGGCTCTCTGCCCGACGGCACCATCGGGAGCCAGCTGTCCACCTTCGAGATCCACCATCACTGAGAGTAAGTGTCTTGAGGAAACGAGAGGCCAGGAGAAGACCCTGGGGGACAGAGGGGCTCGCCTGAGATGTGGGGGGTTGTTGCCTGAGGAGCATGGTGCCGGGCCTCGGGGAAGGGTCTCTGGAGAAGGGGCTTCTCCCGCTCCAATCCTTGCTTCGCTTCCAGGGTCCACTGCAAGCCTTCTCCCCGGGGTCCAAGCGTCCCCACGTCCCCACGTGGAGGACATGGTTGCCCCTGTCCAGCTGAGCTCTTAAGCCCCCAGGAAAGGCTGGCCTGGTGCTGCCCAGTCAGGGGCTCCCAAGGGTCCGAGGCAGGGGGACCTCGAGAACAGCACAGCACCACCGCCTCCCACGTGCCGTGGGCGCTGGCACACTTGAGCGCTGGGAGGATTCTCTTAGTTGGTCCCCACTGCAGCCCCAGGGGCTCGTCATCCTCGCCCGTTCAGACAGGACCCAGAGGCTCAGGGAGGGAATGGCCGCCCGCAGAGCTGCGAGGCCAGCGTCGTGGCCAAGGGAACCGCCTGCCCCGGGCTCCCGGGTGGCTCCATGCGGCTGGCCTGGCCATGATGCTGGGCCGCTACTGTCCATGGGCTCGAGTGGCCAGGGCACGGTCACTCCGGCTCCCCAAACACCCTGCTGTTTCACCGTCGGCCAAAACTGCCTGATTTGGGCAACCACGGGAGTTCACTGTCTTCGGCTGCTCCTGCAGCTGGGAATTCCTTTGCTTGACAAAATAAAAGAAAAAGGAAATTATTAACAATTCTATAACAGTAGCAGGGAAGCAGGCAGGGAAATGGGTAAATGGTAAGAAGTCAGTAAAACCTGCAGAGAGAGCAGTTCTGGCCCCCGCGCCCTGCTTTGCCCCCATGGAGCAGGTGGGGGGCTGTGCCGGCTCCCAGCGCCCCCAGCCTCGTCTGGACGCCCGCCCCAGCTGACCAGGACAAATGTTTCCTTGGGAGCTTCCGGAAAAGATTATCCCCTTTGTTCAAATCAAAGCAAGCAAGTCATTTTTTTCCGCAAACGTCCTCCTGAACGGCAGCGTGGAGATTCTCCCTGGTGTTAGGGTCTCTGGGGGCCGCCCCTGAGCTATCGTGAAAGGGGAAGAAGGTGAAAAGAAGGAAAGATACTCTGGTCTTCATTCCCACATGCCAGAGAAGAAACCAAGTCGGGCATCTCAAGAGCAGTTTGATCAGCTGGTGGTTTTTTACACCCTAAAAGGAAATTTCGCAGACCTGACATCTCCTTAAAAAGCCTCGAAAATAAGCTGGAATCGACCCCTACGCTCGGGATTGAGTTTGTTTTTCGTTCAGCAGGAAAAACAACATCACAGCAGTAGCCTTGGTGCTAAATATTTAATACACGGTTTAGTAGATTTTGAGCATCTTGTTTTACCTTGAATAAAAAGATGAGTGACAGAGGCTTAAATACAGAAAGAAGAACTAGGGGCCTGTGTTCATGGTTGCCAGGGACAGAGCATTCATTTCCACTCTAATTTCATTCCTTAGTCACGTCCCCAAATTCCGGATGAGCTGGCAGAAAAGTATTTAAAACACAGTAGATCTTAAACTTTCAAGCAAATCTCTTTCCCCCCCGGCCCCGACCCTTTGCTTTGGAACGCAAGTCTGAGTCACTGCAATTATTTTTAAATGGAAACAACTTCAGACTTTCTTTGCAGTTACAGATCTTTGAATTGTTTTTAAATTGGTTTTCATGAAATTGACCATAAGAGGTTTGAGTCTCTTCTGAGTTAATTTTTCCACCCAACCATAAGTGAGCAACTTGTCTCCTGTGTCCTACTTTGAACAGCTGTTGCTGTGTCTCTTGGAGACCCAAGGGGAGGGGGACCAGCGGGTGTGAAGGCCCCTCGTGATCACCTGATGGCGGCAAATCGCTGACTGGTCCTGATGCTCTGGCTGTGGCTCACGGCGTGGCCGGTCGGGGCATGGGCAGGTCTGTGGGCGAGTAACAAGTTGCTGGGGGAACCCCTCCTTGAGTGTGGTCATCATGAGGCCCATAGCCTTCAGGGAAATCCTCCCCCAAAAGAAAATAGGTTGGTAGGAGTGAACAACAGGTGCTGGAGGTTCTGAATAGGAAGAGAGCGTGCTTTACCAAACAGATCCCCACCCCCTCAGGGGCCAGGACAAGCGTTGCCAAAGCTGGCAGGAGATACTGACGGGAAGGTCTCGCCGAGGTAACTGCCAGGGAGCGGCCTCCTCTCCCTTCCAGAACGTCTACCAGCCGAAAACCTGACATTAAACAGCTTAATATATCTCCTTAATGACAAGGTGCTCGCTGTCTGCCGTGTGCGTGATGGGAAGATTGTCCGAGACAGAAGGGCTGATTTCTGCCTCCTTGCCTGCGCCGGGTGAGTCCGGATCCCCTGCGCGTTTTGGAGGAACGAGCAAGTGTCTGTCTCCTCGGGTGTTTTGCCCCTGAGGTTGGCCTGGGGGCGGGAGCCAGAGCCTCGTACCCACGGTGGCCTCTGCCCCCGGGACATCAGGCCACCTGGTTAGGACAAGGGTCTTCGCAGAAGTGATGGAGTCAGGAGTCAGGGGTGAGGTGGTCACCTTGGACTCCTGGATGGGCCCGAAATGCAGTCACGTGTGTCCTTGGTTTGGACACAGAGAAACCAGAGGAGGGATGTGGTGATGGAGGCAGAGCTGGGGCCAAGGAAGCTGGAAGAGGCTGGAGGGACCCCCCCACCCCCGGAGCCCCTGGGGGGAGTGTGACCCGCCCACGCCCTGATTTTGGATCCTAGTCCTCAGAACCGTGAGGGATGAACTCCTGTTGCGTGAAGCACGTCTGTGGTCATCTGCTACAGTAGCTGCAGGACACCCATCCACGTGCCTCCTGGGCCCCCAGCTCCTGGAACTAGGAGGAGCCATCCCAGGAGGCGGTGGGGATACAGACGCCGCCAGGCTCTCCGGTCCACGTGCCTCGCCCGGCTTTGCCGCTTCCCAGCGGGTGACCCGGCTACAGTGCCTCACCTGTGAGGTGGGTCTAGTCACACTGCCTGCCTTCCAGAGTCCTGACCTGTGTGCGTCAGTGTGGGTGGAACGCTGACAGCAGAGCCGGGTGCTAGAAAGTTCTACGGGAGGGTTTGCTGTCATCAGTAGCTTACTGAATAATGGATAGAAGAGGGTCAGAGGAGGCTGGGTGCACGGGGACCCAGGGTCGGACACTCGGGAGCACCGCCGTCTGTCTGTGGGCATCTCCAGGGCCGAGCGGGAACCTGCAGTGACACCTGAAGGTGTGCCTTTCACGATTCTCACGTGGCCTTGGAAGTGCCCTAGTTCTTTCTGCCTCTGTCTTGCTGGGTCTGGGATGCCGGTCCTTCTGCATGACACACAAAAGGTGTATGTGTGGCCCACCTCTCTCTGGGCCTCAGTTTCCCATCTGGGCTCAGGGATCTCGGGGGCCCTTAGCTCTGACGAGGACACGGAAAAGTCTTGTGACAGCTGTGTGTGCCCTGGGCACATTGCACAGTTGCCCTTTTTCCAAAGTTTCACCCGACGGTTTGCTGTTCTCTCTCCTGGCTCCCGCATCCCCATTCAGCTGGCCTTGGCTCGCCGTGTGCAGCTCGGCAAGTCCGTCTCTGCACACGTTGGTGGGGCAGCCAGCAGCAGGGGGTACGGCGGGGCTCTGCTCCCCTGGCGGCGTCACCCCTGAGCCGTCTTACCTGCCCCACTTCACAGAGGCACCAAGGGCGCACCTGCTCCGTCGGCCTGGAGAGGGTGGCAGGCCTGTGTGAGCAGACCCTTCCCCACCAGCTGTCCTCCCCAGGTGTCCAGTGGAGAGAATATGGCCCAGCCCACTCCCCACCCCAGTCCCCCCATCTCAATCCAGGGGTCCCCTTGGACTAAAGCAGGGCCTTGGACCCCAGCGCTGGGCCCTGTATCGGGACCCCTCTGTTTGTGAGCTGAAACCTCTCACTGGCTGTGTAGAGGTCTGTAGGACGTCTGTAGGACAGGGACACTTCACAGGGGTCGTGAGGACCCAGGGAGTGAACGCACGGAAAGCGCTTAGCAAGGCACTCAGCTCAGAGTAAGAGCCGGAAAAATGTTGGCTTTTATTCCTTCATGGGTTTTGGTCATAAGCTGCCAATTTACTCTGTTTTTAATCAGAGCAAGTTTTCTGTTTTCCCACAAGTTAAAGAATGCTGAGATGTTGACAGTAGCAGTGAGACCAGCAGGGGGGCTGTTGGTCTATGGGAGGGCACGAGGGTCTGACAGCTGTTAAGAGGGGTGCAGCGGTGCAGACCTGCTGGGGGCTGGGCCAAGCGTCTGGCAGGAACTGGACACGCTGGTGGGCCCTTCCTCCCACCAGGAGCCAGGACCTTTCTTGGGGACGTGGGGGCGGTTCTTGCAGCCGCACCTCTGGGGCTGCAGCCCCTGGTCCCCTGTGAGCCTAGGCGCCTGACCTGGCGGCCGGCAGCCAGTGTCCTCCGGCCTCGCTGTGCGCAGAGGTGGTTCTGATCCCAGAGGAAACGCAGGCTTTCGAGACCCACGCCCGGAGCCATGTCTGACCTTGGGACCTAAAGAAAGAGCCTAGGACTGGGTCAGACACCCGGGTCCTGACCCAGGGCCGGCCATTTCCAGCCGTGTGATTCTGCAGACGTCGCTCCCCCTTTCCCAACCTCAGACGTCTGTGTCATTAAAACAGGGGCAAAGATCAGAGCCTTGAGGGGCGCCCCAAGGACAAATCGTGCAGCCCAGGGAGGGCACATGATGCGCGTTGGATTCTGCCCCCTCGGCTTATGTGAAAACAGAGGTACTTCTCTCAAAACATTCTGCGTCACTTCTTAAAAGTGTAGTGCATTTCAGCGTGACCAGATCTGGAGGAAACAGACGGAATTTCACAACCTCTCCAAGGTTGCTAAATCACTGTGTCCTTTGTGCTGCTTTGGTGTTGCCAAAGATTCCATACGCCTTTCCTGTTGCTGCGGTAAAAAATTACCACAAATTTAGTGGCTTAAAGCAACACAAGCTTGGTCTCTTATGGTTCTGGAGGTCCGAAATCTAAAATGGATCTGTGGGCTGTGGGCTTCTGGAGGCTCTGGAGTTGGCTTCCTGCCGAGGAATGCAGGCGCCTCTAGAAGCTAAAAAGGAAACAGATTCCCCCCCAGAGCCTCCATCTTCGGGGCCGCCAGTGTAGCCTCTTCTGCCTTCAGATCTCCCTGTGCTTCCCTCTTATAAGGACCCTTTTGATGACATAGGGTCCATGCAGATAATCCAGGATAATCTCCTCATCTCAAGATCCTTAACTAAATCACATCTGCAAAGTTCCTCTTGCCATTTAAGGTACCCCGTATTCACAGATTCTGGGGATTTAGATCACAGATTTCCTGGGAGAGGTCAACATAGCAGTCATTCTCACTTTAGTGTGAATAACCACAATCAGGTAGTGTTGTGCTTCCTTCCGAGCTAAGGGAAGTCCCTCTAAAGGAAGGCGGTTTGGGTGTGGTCAGCTCTGGAGAGGGAGGAGAGAGGGACATGCAGGAGGCCCTGAGAACTGGTCCCAAGCAGCCTCTCACTAGGGTTTAGCGGGTCTGGGCTTTGAGGGTATCAGGGACCGCCCTCCAGTGCCTGCTTTCTGGTGGCCTTGGGGCTCCATCTGACTGTCTGAGCCAGGCGGAGTGTGAAGTTCCAGGACCTTCCTGAGAGGAGGAGTGGACCCGAACCTTCCTCGGACCCTGGCCCTTCCCACTTCCACCAGTTTCTACCTTTCTTCCCTTTTTAACCCCAGTTGCCGTTGCCAAAGCCATCTTTCACTTCAACAGGCACCTAATCCGTGGTTTGCCTCATTCCTCAGCTGCTGTTTGACCAGGAAGTCAGCCTTAACACCTTTTCATTTTCCTGCCTTGCAGTCCCGAGGCCAGGGTGCCCCACTGAGCCCCGAGGCAGCGGGAGGGGGCCGCCAGGTGCTGGCTGCTCCACGTGTGAGGGCAGTGGGTCCCGGGAGGCTCCTCCCGTGAGGTCTCAGTGTATCCCAGGGGAGGGGCTGCCACCGGCCTTGCTCCCTCTCAGTCAGTGGGGGAGGGCCGTCACTCCTGGGCTCCAGGTGCCGTGTTCCGGGAAGCGCTGGTCCCTGGCCCCTGGGCTCCCCACCCCTCGTCAGGGCGAGCCCTGGGTGCTCAGCCAACTCCAGAGGGTCCGATAGCATCTCCTTTTCGCATCTCCATGCCCCCCTCCCAGGAAGAAGCCTGGGGCGGGCCACACCCCACACCTGCCCTCCTGCACCTGAGCGCACCTTCCGCCGGGACACCTGGAGGAAGAAGAGGCTGCCAGGTGACCCGGTTCAGCCAAGTCCAGTCTCCTGCCTGGTGCTTTGGGTTCAGTAGTTTTCCAAAGTACCTGCTGTTCCCCAGTGCAGCCCAGGAAGCGGCAGGAAGGTGGCCGGCCCCCCATGGAGGGGCTCATGGTCCACCTTCTCCCTACTAAGTGCAAGGAAAGAAGTCCCAGCCTCCGCAGTGGGACCGGTGCCCCTGGCCCCTGGCATCCCACAGACGCTCCCAGGTTGTCCCTTGCTCAGCACCTGGGCCCTGAGGTGTGCCAGCGTCCTCCCCACAGCAGATAAACAGAACTCTGAGACTCCCTGAGTTGTCCCAGGCGTGAACTGGCTGGTAAGGACCTCCGCCAGGAGGTAAGCAGAGCTGCCTTCCTGTGAATGGCCCGGGGACAGAGGTCACCGGAAAACCCCAAGGCGGGAGATGGGAAGGAACCAGGAACTGTTCTGGAACCTGGTCACAGTGCCTTCAGGAAGTGGCTGGGCTTTTCCCAGAGCAGCAGGGCTCAGAGCCACCTGCATTCCACGTGTGTGACCTGCTCAGAGGGGTGGGCCAGGGTGAGGGAGAGGGAACAAAGGCCAAAGCCCTGGTGATGGTGATGATGGAGATGGTGATGATGGTGATGACGGCCTGGCCAAGAAAGTGGAGGAAGGAAGGTCCACTGGGAGGGCCGGCAGAGCCCTGCTGGGTCAGGGGAGCCATGAGCTAAGTGGAGAGGCAGAGCCTGGGAGACAGAGGGCAGAGAAGGACCCAGGCCCCACCTTCCACCCAGTGAGGATATACGGGCAGACAGAGGGACGGTCAGAGGGAGCAGAGGCCTCAGAAAGGCCGTCCGCTAAATCTGCACTGTCCAGGACAGAAGCCACAAGCCACATGTGCCTGTTAATGTGTAAGTTAATTAAAATAAAATGTGAAAGTCGGGTCCTGTGTCCAACATCTGGGTGTGCCTGTGAGGTATAGAGCATGTCCATCGCCGAGGAAAGTCCTGCTGGGCTGGGGAGGGCAGTGCAGACCACGCCGAGAAGCAGAGTCAGTGACCCGGAGCCCCTGGCTGGGGCGAGGTTGGCTGGTCCCCTGACAGCACAGGCGAGAGCTGTGCTGCCAGCCCCGGGCATGGCGCCGGGGCCTCTGAGGGCCCACAGCTTCGTACATTTTTGTAGGGTTCTCTTTGAGGGGCTCTGCCCCAGGAGCTGGTGGTGAGTTGTGATGTATTTTCCAACGAAAATAATTCTTAATTCCACGACAGACTGAAAAAATAAAAGGCCGGGGACGTATCGGGTGGGATTTGCAGGCTGTGCAATTGGGAGAGACTGCCTTGCGGGGAGGGCTGTTCTGGGGTCTGCAGGGAAGAAATCTGGCTTAAATCTGCAGCAACCCTTTTCCACTTAAAACGTCAAAGTCCGTAGAACCAGTGTTGTGTAGACAGTGCTTGGCTCGACCAGGGATTCTCAGTTGAGCCAACCACCACCTTCAATCTCAGAAATACCCAGCCCTCCAGCCGTTGCAGACCCAGGGCATGGGTGACTTCCAGTGAGGGAGGCTCACGTATTTAATTCGACCCACAGTGTTTTTTAAAAAAGGAGATTTACTTGCCGGCATTTAAAAGCCAGGAGATTCCACCAGGAAGCCGGGACTTGGTCTCCTTGATGTCTCAGGAGCCCTGGCCAGCGCGGCCTTCCCTTCTCCCGGGCGCCGAGCAGTCCCCGCCCTGGGTGCCAGCCCCCTGCAGGGTCTGCGACTGGGAAGTGCACGCCAGCCATCTCCAGCTCAGCCGGGTGACTAGGTGGCCTGTGCCTCGGCCACCAGCGGCCATCTGCAGCGCATCCCTAAGTGGCTCACGAGGGGACTGGTGCAAGGCCAGGGTTGTCCCCAGCCAGAGTCCTGCCCAGGCCAGAGTTACACCGGCTGAAACTGTGAACGCTGGTCTGTTCGCAGAGCCACAAGCTGGTTCCTGGAAAGGCTGATTCAGGTGACGTTTGGGGAAGCACGGGGAAAGGGGCGCGTCCCATCAGGAGCTCTGAGAGCACAGGGAGCGAGGGACCCCCCAGTGGACGTGCAGCCCGCTGGACTGAGGCCTGGGTCTGGTCCTCCCCACGTGGCCTCAGTTTCCTGAGGGTGGCTCTCCAGTACTCAGTACCTGTGCGTGTGCGAGTGTGTTTAGCAGTGACGTCGGCTGGCAGTTGGGTCCAGATGCTCGGGGTCAGGGGGTCTCTGGCCAACTCGAGCTGCATTTTGGAGAGTAAGGACTCAGGGAAGACAGGCTGGGAGAGTTACCTGGGGAAACGTGGTGAGTCTCCTGTCGCTGGCGCATTCAGGCCCATACTGGACAGCCTCCGCCTTGAGTGGGAGGTGTGGGCCAGGTCATGTGAGGCCCTTGACTCTCGCCCGCTCTGTGTTTCCCAGCTCAGGGAAGATCGCTGGCATTTGGTAAATTCTTATGAGGCTGAGGGTTGGGTTTCCTCCCTGGGTGCTGCCAGGTGGCCTCCTGGGGAAATTGTCCCCGGCGGTGGAGGCAGGGCACGGACCGGACCTGGATCTCATGCAGGGAGCGTGTTTGCTCCCAGATGACTTTGGACAGTGGGCACACGTCCCAAAATGTGAGGTCAAACACTGGCCCTCACCGTGTTTGCCCCCAGGCGCCTGCTAAGCACTGATGTTTACAGGGTGACGTCCACCCTTCAGCAGAGCCCTGCACGTGGCCTCCTGCCCCTTGGCCAGGCGGAGGGGCTGTCTGCCGCTCACGGTGGGGCCCGGCACATTAGAGCCGACAGGCTCCTGGCGCTCCTTAGTCCTCACATCCTGGGGGGACGTGGAGTCCGGGGAGGGCCAGGCGGTGCCCCCCTGCCCACACACACTGCGACGGGGGCGGCCAGTGCAGCGCAGGGCTTCCTGGAGGTGGTGTGGGGCGGAGCACACTGCTGTCTGCTCACCAGCCTGGGAGGGGAGGGACCAGCGGTGGCCGTGCTCACCGTGGCGCCGTGGAAGGCTCGTGAAGGAGCTGCCTCGGGCGGCGGGGGGACGTGCGTTGAGAGCTTAGCCAGCAGCCCTCACAGTGCAGAGCGTGGCGCTGTGCTGCGAACCCCGTGGGCGAGGCTGCAGCGCTGGTGAGCCTTCACGGTGCTCAGGTGCGCTCCAGCGGGGCTGTTACCCAGACTCCGAACTCCTTTGACTGAGGACTCCTTTTGTGCTGGGCGCCTGCGGGCCTGATGGGGTGGGACACACATTTGGGAACGCCGACTGAGCCGCTGGGAGACATGGAGGGAAGGTTTTTCCAGGGAGATGGAACAGCGGAGCGGAGGCCTCAGAGCAGAGGCCCAGGAGACAGTGTGGTGACCTCACCTCCACTCAGGGACATGGTGAGACCCAGGGCAGGGGCGGAGGCAGGCCACTCGTCTTGAATGCCAGGGTGCCCTGGGGACACGGACAGCGGTCACCTCGCGGGCTTGAGAGACGGGTCCTGCAGTCCTCGGGCCTCCTGCACACCCCCGGGGAGCCCTCTGTCCAGGCAGCGGCCGGGCAGCGAGAGCAGGTTGGGGTCAGTTTGCACAGCCTGACCCGGGCCCCGGCGCCCACCCGGGGAAGTCGCTTGCTCAGGGCGGGTCCTCTGCTGCCTGGCCACCCTCGCCAGCAGCCTCTCCTGAGAAATCTGCGTTTGGTGGCCTGGATGGTGGGCGGTGGTGGGGGGTGTTGATCATCATTTAATGACCAGCCCCTGTGGTTATTAAAGCCTGATGGGCAGAGTCTGCCTGTTTCCACAGTGCAGACACTTCTAGGCTTCACGCTCCCAGCACGAGGTCGCAGAGGTGGGCTGGGAACAGGTGTCCCAGCACAGGTTTCCACCTGCAGACAAGAGGAGCAGCCTCAGCTCAGGAAATAGCTGGGACATCGTGAGATCTAAGTGGTTATTCTTAAATGCAACTTATTTAGCTGTAGGTTTAATTTTTTTTTTTTTTTTTTTTTTTTTGGCCGTGCCACACAGCTTGTGGGATCTTACTTCCCCAACCAGGGATTGAACCCGCACCCTCGGCAGTGAAAGCTTGGAGTCCCAACCATTGGACCACCTGGGAATTCCCTATATAATTTAATTTTTAACGATGACTACATCTAACGACTTGTTCCCAGAATCCTTGGGAATTTGACAGTCAGCTCCCCGGAGTTGGTACGAGCCCCACGCCCCCTTCCACTGGGAGGATTTCCCTTTGATAAACTCCTGTTTTGTTCCATTTTCTCCAGGCAAACGAGGGAGCAGGAGACACCCCCTGACTTCTTCTATTTCTCTGATTACGAGAGGCACAACGCAGAGATCGCTGCCTTCCACCTGGACAGGTGAGCCCTCCCGCCGGCACCCTCGTGGCATTGTCACCCCATGGCCGTGCCCTGCTGTGTGCCTGGCTGACAGGAGTTGCCCAGGTGACCCAGGGTAGAGAGCCGGCCGTCAGGAATAAAGGAGAGAAAAGAGGAGACTCACAGGGCATCAGCCTCTCTAGCAAGACCGAAGGTCATGAGTCTCACAAAACTGGGCTCCTTCCCTCCATGATCACCTGTCTCAGGGCAGCTCTGCCAGCAGAACGCAAATTCCTTCTGGCCTCACAGGCCCCTTGCTGCTGGGGAGGAGGGTAGGCAGCCAACGTCAGGGGTCTGGGACTAACGGAGGAGAGTGAGGTGTCCACTCAGCTCCGGTGGGAGAGGCTGGAGGGTACGGAGGTGAGGACTCCTTTCCCTGTCCTTCTGCCAGGATCCTGGACTTCCGCCGGGTCCCTCCCGTGGCCGGCAGGATGGTCAACATGACCAAGGAGATCCGGGACGTCACGCGGGACAAGAAGCTGTGGAGAACCTTCTTCATCTCCCCAGGTAACCTCATTCCCCAGGTAACCTCACTCCCCAGGTAACCTCACTCCCCAGGTAAAACCTGCCCCTGCACCACGTGCGGCGCTGGCTTCAGCTGCTGTGTTCCAAGTCACCGCGTGCCACACACCCTAAGTCTAAAAGTTGCCAGAAGGGTCTTGATCATTCCTGACTCTGCCCCCTGGGCTGGCATAGGTGCTGTTTCTACCAAAGGCAAAAGGATATCCGCAGCCTCTTGGGGGGTGTCCTGCAGGTGGTCCAGCGAGAGGGGAACTCCGTTCTTTGGACTTCCCCAGATTTAAAACATCCCGGAAAGGCCCTCCCACAGTGGCAAGTGCCGGCAGGGAGCAGCGACTTCACCTGGTCCCCTGGAGGGTTGGCCCTGGTTCCCCTGGCACTCGGGTACCCTGCACGCTCCATGTACCATGAGGTGCTGACATTTATGAAAACCTCCAAGACTTCATATTATAAACCTTAAATGCACACATAAACGTAAGTCTCGCTCTGCTGAGTTACCTGCCCCAGCCTGTGCAGATGTGGCACTTGGGGCTCCACGATCCGCCCGTCCCTTTCCCAAGCACTTCCTTTGCGCCAGGCCCTGCGCTGAGCTGCCCAGGCGCCCACACTCACTAGGCTTGAGCCGTGGGGAACTCTCTTGCATTTCATCCTGGAACATTTTGAGTTGTCCCGGTGACGCGGCCCAGCTGGGACACCGAGATCCACAGAGAGTGGACCGCGCCCCTGCAGGTATGCCTCGGCCGTGCCTGGCACCCACCCCAGTTAGTACATGCCGACAGAAGCCACATGAGGCCCTGGATTGTCTGTGTCTGAGGACCTGCTGGCGAATAAAAGCCCGGCCCAGAAGCTCCTTTCTCATAGATTGATGTTCGGATTGACACACTCGGCACGCTTCCCGGCTGCATTCCTAAATTCATCAGAATTGAGGCCCACACGTCCTTAATTTCATGAAGCCCCATCCTTGTCATCCAGTGCCCACCGAGAGCCTCGACTGGTTCCTCCTCTCAGCGCCCATAAAGAGAGGAAAGTAGGGCAGAAACGCACCCACCCGCCCGAGGCAGGAGGGTTTTCATTCCCTTTTGCGTCAGTGTCTCACCCATGTGACCAGAAAGCAAAGGGCAAGGTGAGAGCCTTTGTGTCGGGAGGGTCTCTGAGGGCTTTCCAGTCGCCTTGCCTGTGCCCGAGCTGCGTGGATGGGTGGGACAGGCCTGTCCAGGGGCGTGTGCCCCTGCCTCCGTCATGGCACAGGTGGGAAGGCTCAGGTGACGCAGCCACAGTGGCAGGAGCCCCAGCCTCGCCGAGCACGGCACCGGCGTGGGATTCCTCGCTCAGGCCCTGGGGTGGCCCGTCGTTTCCACATCCCCATTTTTAAATGGCTTAACTGACGTTTGGAGTCTGAACTATCCCCATGGTCGAGATGGTGACCGTGTCTGTCCCCCGGAGTCCCCTCCCGCCCCTGCGTCCCCCAGATGGCCTGGGACCCACCTTCTATCTGTGTTGCTTCTGCCAGTGGAGGGTGGGTGGCGTTGGGCATGTTCTTTGTCTTTCCCTCGACGTGGTTATTTTGAGAGTCACCCACACTGTTGCCTGTCCCCACATTTTCTCTTTCATTTCTGAGCTCTGTCCCGACAGTTGAGGGCCCTGAGCAGAAGGGATGATATAACTTGCCACAAGGAGAGGGAGGGATTGAAGTTTGAAATCTCGAGAAAGGGACACAAATCAAGGGGTTTCTGTGCTGGATTTCACTTCCTCTGGGGCAGAGGGGCCTCCAAGCTGATGCCCGCGCCGTGTTCTCCTGGGGAAAGGCAGCCTTGGCCTGGGCTTTGAGTGGGGACTCCTTTCTACAACCAGAAGATGGAGTCAGTCGTTAGCCTAAGCAGATGAGCTGAGATGCGGGCGTCCCACCCTGTCCTCCGCACGAATCGTGACTGTCGGTCTCCCTGGTTGTCCCCGCGTACACGGCCTGATGCCGACAGCCTTCCTCACCCTGAGCAGAGCCGTCACTCTGCGGTCGGTCCCGACAGCTGGACCCACTCAGGTTCCCAGCTCCCAGCTGCTCTCCCAGGCCCCGCGGGTTTATCCGAGAATCCTGCTTGGCGCCCGAGCTCCCCGCCTGGGTCACGCTCCTGAACCCTCTCCTCGGAGCAGCTTGGCCTGCCACTCCTGACACCATCCGCTCTGACCAGACTGTTTCTGTTCCCACCGCCCCTGCTCTGTCAGCCAGATTTCTTCCTGAAAGCCCTGCGAAAGGTTTGGTTTTCTCTTAAGCAGCAGGATAACAGGAGCCAGCTTTGATCTCATTTTGGAAAATGAAATCTGTTGGGATTCATTTGGACCACTTTGGCTCTGCTTGCACTTCTGCACCCATCGGAGGCCAAAATCGCCACAGATGCCGAGCTTCCCTGGAGACTTTAATCCACGCCAACTTCCTTCCGCCTCCAGGGGCCTGAGTGGAGGGCAGGGAGCCCGAGGGGGTGAGAGGTGGAGGCGGCCCTCCTGCCGGTGGGCCCGGGGCAGCAGTGAGTGGCCGGAGGTGCAGGGCTACGTTGGGCTGTGGGACAGCTGAGTGCCTGCCACTGTGGGGCTGTGCGGAGGCCAGCAGCTGGAGCCCACGTCTTCTACGGGACACGTTTCTTGTGCTTTCCCGGCAGCTTGCTATGGACGTGCCTCACATCCCGTGCTCAGCCCGCGTCCTCCTGTGCAAATCTGTGGGCCTCTACAGGGGCCCCGTGTGAACCCCCCAGGAGCCTCTCCTGCCCCCTCCCAGCCACTCAGCCCCACTTTTAAATCGGCTCTTTTCCTGCCATGTCGGCCGCTGTCTGGCTGGGGGGGTCACTGGCCCTCTGTCCACACACTGTGGTCAGTGTCCAGAGTCCCACTGAGGGCCAGAGGGGTTCCCAGAACTGCACCCGGGCATCCTCAGGCCCCTCCCCAGAAGCCCTGCCCCACATGACATCTTGGCAACCTCCAGCCGGCAAAGCCCTGAAACATTCAGAGCAGGGCGTGCCTGGAGCCTCCGGGCCCCTCAGGCTGGCGGGTGTTGGGACCTCCTGATCCTCTCCGAGACGAGGCTCCCTGCCCAGGCAGCGCGTCTCATCCAAGTCCTCTGGGGGCTGGAGCAGGCGGGCCCTCCTGGTGACCTGGCCCCGGCCACCCCGAGCTGTCTGTCTTGAGTGTCATTATTAAGGTGAGCCAGGACTACCTCCTCAAGCCCCCTTCTCTCCACGTGCAGGGCGCTGCCGTGACCGGCCCCCTCACTCCTCCCTCGGGTCACAAGTTTAACACTGAGCCTCAAAACTGCTGCAGTCCCCGTTCAGAGGAGACCGAGGCACAGAGAGGTGAAGGGCCTCCCCCGAGGCTGCACAGCTGAGAAGCGAGAGGCTATGGGCTATCGGAGCCCCACCCTGGACGTCCCTTTAGAGACTGGATTTGGGTCTCTGATGAGGAAGAGGCCGTGGGCCCAAGGGACTGCCTCTCTTTTCACATGAATCCATCTAAAGCCAGCTTAGGCTATTAGAGGGACAAATTCCAGGGCTCAGAAAAGTATTTTCCTCCTGAAAATGGGCTGAGATTGAACTGTGTCTACACAGACGAGATCTCAGGCTGATCTTTCTTTGATCGCCCGACAGTCATGACTCAGCAGCAGCTGCGAGACCCTGAGGTGGGGGAAGCGGGGTGTGTGGGAGCTGGCTCCCATCCCCGTGTCCTGACCTGGCTGAGACTCTTGAGTGTTCAGAGGAACCGCCAAGCCTGTGCTTCCATTCCAAGGGGTGAGACTGCTGCCTGTAGCCAGAGAAGGTCACAAGTGTCACTCGGGCAGGATGTGCAGCAGCAGGGGGACCCCTGGCCTGGAAACCAGCCATTCGCACAGGGAAGGGGGCTTGCAGTGGTGCCTGGGGCTCTGGCCCTGTATTTCTGCACACCCCAGTCTCGGGGTTTGTTTCCCCAGCAAAGGAAGGAAGTGACTGACCCTGAGAACATGGTTCCGTCGGTAAATGCACGGACAGACCCACCGCGCCCAGCACTGAGGCATGGCTGCGGCTTGCTCCCCGCCCAATGCTTCTCAAATCACTCTTCTTTGTGGGGATATAATCCACACGTCGTAAACCCAACATTTGAAGTGTGCCGTTCAGTGGTTTTTAGTACATTCTCAGTGCTGTGCAAGTCACTGCTCTCTGATTCCAGGACATTTGCTCACCCCAAGAGAAACCCCGTCCCTATTCAAAGTCACCCCCACTCTGCCCTGGCAGCCGCCAGTGTTTCCGCGTGGATTTGCCTGTTCCCAGTGTTGCACGTAAGCGGTGCCTGGCTTCAGCCACTGGGCATAATGCTCATGGTTCATCCACGTGGTAGCAGGTGTTACACTTCATTCCTTTTGTGGTTTAATATTGTTCCATTTTATGGATGAACCACACTGTGTAGATCTGCCCATCCCTTGACGAGCATGTGGGCTGGTTCCCCTCTGACTGCCGGAATGGCCTGCTGTGAACACCTGTGTGCAAGTGTCTGTGTGGATGTGTGTCTTCATTCCTCTCGGGCGTGTGCCTGGGAGTGGGATGGCCGGGTCACGTGGTAGTTCTGTGTCCAACTTTCTGACTGTTTTTCGCAGCAGCTGCACCATTTGACATTCCCACCAGCACTGTGTTAAGGATCCAGTTTCTCCACACCCTCAACACGCTAGTTATTATCTGTTCTTTTGATCAAAACTATCCTACTGGTTGAGAAATTGTGGATTGGATTTGCATTTCCCTGGTAACTAACGGTGTCAAGCATCTTTTCGTGTCCTTGTTGGCCATTTCTATATTTTCTTTGGAGAAATACCCTTTGAGCTCCTTTGCCCATTTATTGATTGGGTTGTTCATCTTTTCGTTACTGAGACGTAGGAGCCCTTCTGTGTGCAAATACTGGATGCTTACGGTTTGCGAGCATCTCCCCCCCGGCTGAGTCTCACTTTTTTTTCTTGGTATGAGGCCCTTTTTCAAGCCACTGGACAGAATCTGCACAGACTCCAGACTTAGTTTCGAGGGTGCCGAGAAAGAGCTCGGGTTCAGATCCGAGCTCTAAGTCCCGAGCTGTGTGGCCCCGTGGTCTGTGATGCGGGGTTGGAGCAGGCGGCTGAGGTCAGGCGTGAGAGTGTGGGTGAGCCCTGCCCAGGGGAGGGCCGAGTCGGATGTGGTGCAGACACGCTGGCCCAGGACGGGTGCCCGGGAGGGGCCGGCACGGGGACGCTGCCCGAGGGGCCCCGCTGACGGCGTGTCCCCCACCCACAGCCAACAACATCTGCTTCTACGGGGAGTGTTCCTACTACTGCTCCACGGAGCATGCCCTGTGCGGGAAGCCAGACCAGATCGAGGGCTCACTGGCTGCCTTTCTGCCTGACCTGTCCCTGGCCAAGAGGAAGACCTGGCGGAACCCCTGGCGACGCTCATACCACAAGCGCAAGAAGGCAGAGTGAGTCGGGGGCACGTTGGGCCGGGGACTCCAGGATCCCGACTCCCCGGGATCTCCAGAGGGCTGGCTTCTGCCCGACCTGCAGCAGGGAACAAGCTCGGTGTGAGGAGCGGCGGGGCCAAGCGTGTGGGAGCAGATGCTCAGATGGGCCCCTCGCTTGGGAACGGGGTGCTCACTGGCCACTGGGATCTCTCCGTGTTAGGACGAGGCTTCAGACCCCTGCTCTTCTTGCAAGAGAGACACAGTCCCTCCAGCCACGGAGACGTCCTTGCAAGTGTGCTGTCCAGCCCCCCCCCAAATACGTGGCCTCCGCGTGGTGTGGCTCCATCACCTCCCAGCCCCATGCTCCTGTTAACGCAGCCTCAGCCCACCGCTGGCGGGTGTCATCTGCAGACACTTTGTTCTGCGGTGACACCTTTTCTCACCCGGTCCCTCTTGCCGCCCCGTGAACCCGGTGTACCGAGCCGGGCGGCCCCAGAGGCTGGTTGGGTCCTCCTTGTGTACAGAGGAGCCTGCGCCTCTCATGCCGGCTCCCCTGCAGGTGGGAAGTAGACCCTGACTACTGCGAGGAGGTGAAGCAGACGCCCCCCTACGACAGCAGCCACCGCATCCTGGACATCATGGACATGACCATCTTCGACTTCCTCATGGGTACGTCCGGGGCCACCGGCCTGCGCTGGGAACGCCTGGCACAGATCCAGCCACCGCGGTCCTGCTCGTACCCGGTTCCCCCGGCTTGGAGGCCAGACGGGGGAGGGAGGGGACGCTTCTGAGCTGCACACAGGCTCCCAGCAGGCTTGTCCCTACAGGCAACATGGACCGCCATCACTACGAGACCTTCGAGAAGTTTGGGAACAAGACGTTTATCATCCACTTGGACAATGGGAGAGGGTGAGTCCTTCCAGACGCAGGGAAGGGCTGGCCGTGTCCCCACCCAGACCTGGGGGAGCGGGCGCTCCGTGGGGAGGGACGGCACAGCCCCCAAAGGCCCCCCTATGTGACACAGGGTTCTGGCCAGGACTCCTGTGAGCCTGTGAGCTGGGGAGACTGAGGCCTGGAGTGGGTGTGTGTGCAGGGGACAGGCCACGCCAGTGGTCAGAGCTGCAAGTTCTCCGACGCCTCAGGGGAATCAGCTCTGGGCACCTAGGCAGTTACGTCTGTGGGCCACTCGTTCCCAGCTGTAAAAGATGCCCCTGCAGCTAGACCCTAGGCTGACCTGCCCTCGAGCCTCCTCCACTCAGCCTGCCCAGGACCTCTCGCTTTTGAGCTTCTGCTCAGTCCAGTGGCCAGAAGGTCAGGCTGCTTTCAGGCACCTGCCTCGTCCCAGGCCCTGCACCTGGGGCTGGACAGCAGGGGCCAGGCCGCACTGCCAGGCCCCCACGGACCTCGCAGCCTGGCAGGGCCCACGGGGGTACCGCCTGCTCTGATGCTCCTGTCCCCGTGCTTGGGCTCTGCGCACGGTGTCCCCCTGCGAGCGGCCTCTCCACAGCTCTGCTCTTCTTCCTGCAGGTTTGGAAAATACTCCCACGACGAGCTTTCCATCCTGGTGCCTTTACAGCAGTGCTGCAGGTGCGGCTCTGCCCCTCCCCGAGGGCCCCACCCCTGGGCTGGCCCTGTCACTGCATAGGAGGCCAGAGGCTGCTGCGGCCGCAGATGAGGCCAAGCCTTCCCGTCCCCACCCCGGCAGTTCCCAGAGCTCCTCCCAGGACCCAGCTCCTTGTCACCGTAACAGCCCACCTTGCAGAGGAAGACACCGAAGCCCCGGGCTCCCGCTCTGCCACCCTTCTCAGGGCTCCCAACCCAGCCCCTCCTTTAGCAGATGGGGAAACAGGCTGTGGGGCTAAACACCTGCTCGGCTCCGGGGCAGCTCCGTGTCACCCGGCCCAGACAATGAGCAAGCCAAGCCGGGGCTGCCTCCCTCCCCCAACCATCTGCCGGGAATAACGGGGGCCCGCTGGACACCGCTGGGCCCACACGGGCCCCTCTTGGAGGCAGGACCCTCACCGCGTGCTTCTGAGAGGCCGGGGCTGGAGTGGGTCAGGGGCCGAGCCGGCGCCCCTGCTCGGGGCAGCTGCAGCTGACGGCCAGGCTCCTCCTCCCAGTGCCGGCCTGACGTCGTTCTCCCTGCAGGATCAGGAGGTCCACGTACCTGCGGCTGCAGCTCCTGGCTAAGGAGGAGCACAAGCTGAGTCTGCTGATGGCCGAGTCCCTGCGCGGGGACCGCGTGGCCCCCGTCCTGTACCAGCCTCACCTGGAGGCTCTGGACCGGCGGCTGCGCGTCGTGCTGCAGGCGGTCAGGGACTGCGTGGAGAAGGACGGCCTGCACAGCGTCGTGGAGGACGACCTAAGCCCCGAGCACAGAGCCTCTGCCAGGAGGTAGTGACCGCGAGCCGTGGCCAGGCCAGCTGCCGGGCACACGGGCCAACGCAGGAGCGGACGGGCTGCCCGGGGACGCGTGCTCCTCACTTTGCAGACCAGGGCGGGCCGGCGGGAGCACGCTGCCCCCGTGGACAGCGGCGGCCTGGCGGTGGGCCACCACCCTTTCGTATGGAAAGGAAGTCTTTATTTACTATTTTGTATTTATACCTGGTGTAAATGTACATAAATAGAGACATCTCTGCAGACCCCGACCACCCAGCAAATCCCACGGAGGGCCGCCCAGCAGGGCCAGGTGCTCCTGCGAAGGGCTCCCTCTCTGGACCGAACGTACAGTAAAAACTCTCCTCGCTCCCCGGGGCTGAGAGTTGTCTGCGGCTGCAGGGGCTCCTGAGGCTGTCACGGACTCACGTCGACCGATGAACACCACGTAGGCGTCGGGCGACGTGAAGGACCCATTTCCCGGCTGCCCAGGCTGTCTTCACAGCACCTTCTGACTTGCTTCGGAAGCCTGTGCACGTGTGTGGCACGGTCATGTGGCCGGGCAGCTGGTTGCTTTCACGGCATTTTCGTGGAATAGTTTGCAATGTGGTAAAAGTGCAATAAAGATTCAGCAAGTGTGTGCTGGGGCCTCGCTGGGGTCTGGGTCCCTCACTCCGTGGTGCTCAGCTGCCTGCCCACCCGCCCTCCACACCAGGTGTGGCCCAGTGTCCGGGCTGGAAGGAGGGGCTTGGGGTGGCGGGGACAGCCTGTCCCGCTCTTGGTGCGGCTGCTCCCAGGGAGCTGAGTGGAGATCCCTGAAGTCACACGTGGGCTCCAGAGTCTCTACAGGCCTGGCATCACGTGGGCACCGTGTTTACCCAGCAGGAGCCAGGACAGTGGTGGCTGGACTGGCCACGGGGACGGCGAGGGAGGGGCTGAGCCAAGGGTGGCCTGAGAGAGCCAGTCCCCCAACGCCCTGCTGGAGGGAGGGGACACTGGCCGCCTCCCAGCCCGAAGGCTGGGGCGTGTGGGCGGGGCCCAACCCTGGAGGGAGCCTGCCGGATGGCGAGGACTCACGTGAACCTCAGTTCATGGAGCAGAGAAATCACAGCCCCTGTGCCTTTTACGAGAGGTTCCCTCACCTGCCACCCCACAGATCTCCCCACGAGCACAGGAGGGGAGGCCATGTGGGGATGCGGGGAGGACACGGCCGCCTGCAAGCCGGGAGAGAGGCCTCACCAGAAACAACCCCAGAACAGAGAGGAGAGTCTGTGTTTCAGCTGTGCCGTCTGTGGTGTCCTGGTACGGCGCCCAGGGCATGATCAGAAATACACATGTGGTCTTTGTCCCCCGTTGCTGACACGGAGCTTCTCAGACCGTCAGAATTCCCTGAGCTAAAGACAAAAGAAGAAGGGTGTGGGGGAAGCCAGTTATGGGGGTGACGAAGAAGAACAGACATGAGGGTGTGGTGGTTACGTGGATTTAAATCTGTGCTGCTCCTGATCCAGAGTCACCCCCGTTCAGGTACAGAGAGAGAGAGACACTCACAGAGGGAGATTTCCTTAACCATGCGAACGTCCCTCCCAAAAGGGCAATTTCTGCGCCATTGTTTCTCAAAATAATCAGCTCAAAATAATCGTTATGCCAGAGAGGCACACGTTAGGTGACATCTGCTCCCCCTCAAAGGCCAAGCAGTGTCACAAAGGAGGTTCCGAGCTCTGCAGAGCTGCCCAAGGGGCCCAGAGCTGGACAGCAGTTAAAGCCATGGAGACAGGTCCGTTCAGCAGCATTGCAGTGGGGACAAACAAAGGCCTCAGTGCAGAACTGGCTCAATTCCCAATGCAGCCTGGAAGGTAGGGATTGACAGCCAAGGAGCAGGGGAGGTGGGGGATGGGAAATCACTGCATCAGGGGTTCTGGCTAAACCAGGATTCTCGGTGATGGCGGGCCAGGGGTCTCTCGTCCAACTGAGTTAACAGGATTCTTGCTACAATTGGGTGATGCAAAGCCAGACACAGGAGTCGAGGCCTTGCTGGGAGGAGCTTCGGAGGAGGCTGACTGACACCTCTCGGGTAGCACAGGGTCTCGTCCCCTTAGCACACAGCAAGCAGTGCTCTCAGAGGCTCCAGAGCTGGGGCAGCGGCCGAGACGCCAGTGGGAAGCCGGGAGGTGAGGCTGGGAGAGACAGACAGACATGCAGCAAACAGACTGTGTGCACACACCTCGAGGCCCCAAGGACGCTGCCGGGGGGTGTGGGACCAGGAAGAAGTCAAGAAAAAGGAAAACGGGACGGGGGATGGGACCCCGGCGTGATGATGAAAGTTACCAAACAGGGCTCGGAGTACAGTCCCCAGGAAAATGGGAACAGCAAGGACCCAGTCCTTCTGTGGGAAAAGGCTGTGGCCTCGTCAGGGTGAGGACAGGCCTAGAACGGCAGCTGGGAGAACAGGTTACTTCCGGGAGACAGTCACACAAGGAAGGAAACACAGTCGAGGACGGTCTGGCTCGGCCATGTTGAGGTTCACAGACAGGGCCCTGTCAGCAATCAGCACTGTTTCCCCAAAAGGAAAATGTGATGCAACTGAATTGGGAGGGGCTGGTCTTCTCTCAGGTAGGAAGTTGGTAGGTATTTTGTAAAACTTAAAAATGAAAAGCCTGTCATTTAGAAACATGGAGGTAATGCACAAGCGAGACAAAGAACAACACACCCAGGGAGACTTACAGAAAGTGATTTCTCTGGGTCTTTGCTTCGAGAACAGGGGTGAGGTGGGCAGGGGTCTGCTCTTGTCCATGATCTGATCTGTAGTGTTACTTGACTTTTAAAACTGTGTTTATCTATTACTTTGATACGAATTCAAACAGCAGGTAAAGCTGCTGGATGGGAGGAGAGATAGGGGCAGGGCCTGAGCTGTGAGCCTGGCGAGCCCGGCGAGACCGGCACGCCGCCAGCCCAGGGCCCTCCCGCCTTGTCCCGTGTGCTGCTCACGACAGCCGTGCAGGTAAAATCTGAATTCCATTCTGCCCATTTTCACCATCTAGACCGAGGCCCAGACAGGTAAAGGGACTTTCCTGAATTAACGCGGGAGCATGTGGTGTTTGGGACCCAGACCTGCAGAGGGAGGGGCTGAGGGGGCGAGGGTGCTGGAGGAAGGCCGGAACAAGATGAAAGAAAAGGTTTTCGGTTAAATTCCTCTAGGTGAAAGTCTGCTCCCCCACAAGAGTTAGGCAGCCTGCTTGGCCCACAGTAGGACAGCACCTGCCACAGGGCTGAGGAGAAAGGGTTAAGAATTCAAACATGATTAAAAAAACCAGCTGGGGGGAAATCAAAACAAAAACCCTCCTTCAGTCGGCCTGGGGCCTGGTTGTGGAGAATCAAGAGGCAGGAGGCAACCCCTCTGAGGGCAGAGACCACTTCCTGAATTAAAACAAGTAAATGACTAAATAAATCAGTATATAGCTGCGGACGCGTGCAGGACCCCTGCCCCGTGGGCCCGAGGGACGGAGAGTGTCAGTGGGGCTCCAGGGCTGCAGGTGGTGGGCTCACCCTCACTGCCAGGCCCCACCCACAAGCCTGAGACGGATGAAGGGCAGGGAGGCCCGAGGAGGGGGCTGGCAGAGGGCCCTCATGGGCCCTGGCCCTCCCCGGTGCCTCCCCACCTGGGAGCAAGTCAAATGTGCACATTCCTGGGGCCAGTCCCCCAAAGACCATGCCCAGAGGTGCAGGCTCCCCGGGAGGCCAGACGCAATGGCCCCCAGGCCACCCTCCGGAGGTCCTGCTCAGCCCTCACAGGAAGCTCTCCCTCGAGTCAATGTCCCCCCCACCCAAAGGGACCATGACAGAAGCAGGTGAGCAGAGACGCCTCAGAAGCCTTGGCCTGGGGGACCGGAGGGGGCTTGAATGAACCTCACCTTCATCAGGAGAGCAGAGTTCCAAAGCCCCTGTGGGCGAGGTCCCCACCTGCACAGAGGGGTCTTTCTTACTCTTCTTGGAGCTGGCTTTCGGGAGCTGGGGTGTGGGCTGGCCAGGGCCTGGGACAGTGTCCATCCCGTCCCCAAGGGGAGGGGCAGCTCCTGGCCTCTCGGCTTTAATGGGATAAGCGGGGAGAGGACACCGGATGAGGGGGCCTCGGGGCCGGCTGCAGTGCGGGGTCTGTGGGGTGCACACCAGGCCCAGGGCAGCCCCGCTAGGCTGCTGTGGCGGCTCCAGGCAGCCAGCCCTGCCCAAGGCCTGTGCTCTGTCCCGTCCCTGCTGCAGGTCGCAGCACCCCAGCTACACTCAGCTGGAGGTATTCCTGTGGTCACTGCCGTCCTGGGGGCGCCTGGGAGGCCTGCGCTGGAGACACAGCCCATGTCCGGTCCCCTTGCACCATCTAGAGGAGAACCTGAGAAAAGCAAGACCAGCCTCCCCAGGGCAGAGATGACCAGAGTCTGGCCTCAGAAGTCCCCTAGGTCCTCAGGATCAGAATCCAACACCTCAGAAGCAGAGGGGGTACAAAGACCCTCAGCTGCCTGGCACATGGGTCCCTCAGCCAGCCAGACCATCAGCAAGCCCTACCAGTGGCTCCCCAGGCCCCCACCAGGCCAGCCTGTCCTTTCAGTGTCCAGGGGCTCAGGGTGGCCCCACCAGCCCCCCAGGCCAGGCCCGGAGCCCAGGTGAGGGGGCTGTCGACCTTGGTCCCCTGTTGTCCAGGACCTAGCACAGTGCCTGGGCCGAAAAATACCTATAGAGTCAGTGGGTCATTCTTCAGTGAGTGTTGAATACAAGTTCTGTACACTGATACATACTTCCAACACCAAAGAAGAAGAAGAATAGGGAATTCATCTGGAGGGTTGACGTGCTCTGGCCTTCCGGAAGCTTCTAGAAGCACCATCTCCATGGTGCCCCTGGGTCTTAGCGCAGCCTTCCACCCTGGAGCTGTCTGCCCCCGCCCCACCCTTATTTCATTAATTCTTATTCCAAGTGCTGCTCAAACGTCTCATCCTGGAAGGTTTCCTGGCCTTTAGCCTGGGTGACCTCAGTGCGTCCTCCCATGGATGCCCCCCCCCCCCCAGATCATGTGTTTCTGAGGTCATCTGGCCAGTGTCCGCTTCCCACTAGACTGGGAGCCACGTGAGGACAAAAGGAGCACAGCTCCAGCCCATACAGGCCAGCAGCTCAGCCTGGTTCAGCCCCCTCCGCCCTGGCCTGCTCTCCGGACACTGAAATGGTCAGCTTCCACAGAGGCACAGCCCTCCCGGCCCTGCATCCAGGCTGGCCCGGCCCATCGTTCCAGCCTTCCTGATCCTCTGCAGACCGCACGCAGTCCCCGCCGTTGGGGTCGAGGGTTCCCAATTCCCCGCGTGTGGTAGCAGCCCCCAAGCAGGCCCCCAGGGGTCCACACCTCCTGATATTCACGCCGGGTGAGCCTCCGCCGCCAGGTGCCCAAATTGTCTTTGAGGCCAATAGGATATGTGAGTGGTAGCAGGTCACGGCCAAAGCTGGGCTACAGGGCACCCCGGGCTCCTGCCCCTCTCTCTGGACCTATTGTGAAGGGGGAGAGCTGCCATGTGTGAGGATTTTTATTTTTTCACCTTTCTCTACTTTATAAACTGTCTGTAGCAAACACAGCTTTTAACTACGAAACACAAAAGCGTATGAGTAACTTCTAAGACGCTATAGCAATCACGTGAGTCCCGTCTTCCCCCCCACACCCTCCTCTTGTACCGTTTGTGACGTTTCTGCATTAGACATGCTGGGTGAGGGCTGCTGGGGTCCAGGACTGTTCCCAAAGACAGGCTGCAGCCCCCTCCGGCTGGTCTCCCACATCTTCGTATAGGCCTCCCGGTGGACAGGCGTGCAAGCTCCCGCAGGCCGCCTCCCAACCCCTGGAACTGCTGTCACGTCCTTTCCTGAAGGGCCTGGGTTCAAATCCTGCTCCACCCCACACGAGTGCTGTGATTTCGTGCGAGCCGTTTGCCCTCTCCGTCCCGGTAAAGGGGACTAAACAAAAGGCCTGACTCACAGGATTGTCCTGAGAAGTGAGTGAGCGTAAAAAGCATAAAGAATCTTAGAACACTGCTGGCCTGTGACTGCAGCTGGTGCTGCCAGTATTAGTGGTATTTGGAGGGAATTTTTGGCTTAAAGACCAGAGAAGCCTTCCTTCTCACTGCCGGGCCCCAAATTAATGTTATTTTCAGAAGTAAGTCAAGCACGTTTCAGAAGCCTAGGAAACCAAAACACGTTTGGGAGGTTTTCTAACCAGCCAGCCTTCATTTTCTATTCAATTAAACTAGTGAACAAATGGAGCTGTTTCCTCCACCGTCCCCTCTTTAATGCTTCAGAAGCTCCTCCCTGTCTCAGGACCTGCAGCACCTCTGGGACGGGGCAACAGCTGGCTGTCACCTTCCCTGGACAGATTCTGTTTTGTTCCGGGAGGGAGCTGTGCGATTCCACACCCCCAGGCCTGGCGCACAGGAGACCTTTCCAGACGGTCCCCTGCTCCCTCTCTTCCTCCCGTGCATCCAGTGAGGTCGCTGAGAGAGCCGGTCCACGAGAGAGCAGGGCGTGCTTCCACCTGTCCTGTCAGGGCTCAGGGCTCTCCCGCCAGCACTCACGTGGCTTCAGCAACTCACCATCCTGTCCGCCCGCCTGCTGCAGGCAAGTGGGCCTTCAGCCCCGCTCTCCTCTGATGGGCCTGTCCCCCGGGGCTTGAGTTGTTGCCCTGAAACCTTAGTTCTCTGACAGATTCAAGAAGAGTCGCGATCGTGCAGATTTCTGGTTTTACTGCTGTGAGGGTAGGAGTCCTGCTATTTTCACTGTGCAGACCTGCCTCTGTCAGAGCTTCACCCAGGTCTCAGCTGTATCAGCCGCTGGTCCCTCTGCGCTGCTGGTGGTGCCCCTGATGTGGCTGGACCCCAGCTTGTCCAGTGCTTCCCTGTTGAAGGACATCTGGGCTGATTCCAGTTTGGGGAAAAGAGGAATAAAGCCACTATGAACACGTGTCACAAGTGCTTGTGTGAAGTTAAGTCTTCACTTGGAATAAACGCCCAAGAGTGCAGCTGCCGGGGCGCGTGGTAGTTGCAAGTTTAGTTTTTAAAGAAACAACCAAAATGTTTTCCCGAGGGCTGTACCGGTTTCTGTTCTCACGTTCCAGCATTTTAAATTTTGACACCTGGTAGAGAGGAAGTTGTGGAGCCAATGAATGCACCTGAGCCCGAGTGCACCTCAGATCCCACCCGAACAGGAGCCAAAGCGGGAAGGGCGCTGGCATAGCTGCCCCGGGGGCCCCAGGACCTGGACGCGCCCCACCCCAGCAGGCCCACCACTCTTCTTCAGCAAGGTGGGCAGCAGCAGGCCCTCCTGGGCCAATGGGCTGGACTGAGCACAGGTCATTTCAGAGCTACAGGTGCAGCTTGGAAGGTAAAATCTTCTGGAAGACTATCCAGGTGTCCTGGCCTTGGGCAGACTCACAGACAAGGCTCATGGCCGAAATTCTGTGGATTATTCATGGAAATGCCTTTGGGTGGCACGTCCAACTTGAAACAAAGGGGACCCCTTAAGATCCCACCTCACTTCTTCTTCCTAAAGCGTCCTACCCCTGTCTTCTCTCCCACATGCCCCCACCCGTGGCCCAATCCCCCCCAGAAGGGACCAGTGAAACAGTGGCTTGGCTGAGAAGTGCAAGCTCTTCACCCCAGGCCACAGGAGCCGGATACAGAGCAGGTGGCCACCGGGCTCAGAGCCCCGCACCGGGCCCCTGGAGGAGGGACAGTGAGAGACAGTGCATCGGGGACACAGGGCGCTGGAGGATGTGCTGGACCCTGTGTCTCTGGCCCGGCTCTGACCCAGTGTCCAGGCAGGACACACCCTGGACCACTGCTGCTCTGGGGCTGCAGGCCGGAGGTGCAGAGCCTGGTGGGGAGGGGGCGATAGCCCCCGCCCTCTCTGTGGCCTGGCTCCTGGCAGCTCAGGAGCCCACTCTGGGGAGCCAGGAGCCAGGGAAGAACCTACATGTCTCAGGGTGGGTCCAGGCTTGGGGGACCCAGGGAGCTCTGCCCTGAAGCCTGGGGCCGGCGCGGGAAGCGCGAGGCGCATCAGGCCGGAGCGGTGGCGGTGGGCGCCCCGCCCGTCGGTCCACCCAGCGCACGGCTCCCTCCTCCTGCCGCCGGTCAGAGGCCCACCGAGAGCCCGCTCCGCTCCCCTCGGCCGCTCTACCGGTGACTGGGGCCTCCCCTGCTCCGGGATTGGATGCGAGAGGACGGGGTGGGGGCGGGCGGGGGAACCCCAGAAACCTGGGTTCCCAGCTCAGGAGGAGAGCAGCCGGCAGTTCAGACGCTGCTGCGCCGCGCCAGGGAGAACCTCCGCGCAGACCTGGAGCGCCGGCGGGCGGCGCGGAGGAGGCGGCGGCAGCGGCGGCCCCGCAGGCGCCTGGCGCACCACGATGTTTGACAGCTCGCAGTATCCCTACAATTGCTTCAATTACGACGCCGACGACTACCCCGCGGGCAGCTCGGACGAGGAGAAGCGGCTCACGCGGCCGGCATACAGGTGACCGCGGAGCCGGGGCGGGGCCGCAGGGGACAGCGGCCTTCCTCCGCGAGGGGGCCAAGACCCGCCTGGGATGAGGGAGGGGTCTCTTCTCGTCCGCACGTTTGGAGGTAGCCGAGAAGGTTCTCCACCCTCCCCCGGGAACCCCCAGGTGTGAGGGAGAGCTTCTGGGGTCTGCGCAGAGCGGCGCTGGGAGTTCTCGGCGCCCTGCGGGAAGGCAGAGCAGAGCGGGTCCGGCCGGGAAGGGCAGGCGGGGAGACTCCAGACGCGCTCCGGGGTCCCGCCTCCGGCGCCCGCCTGGCCTGAGCGCCCCTGTTTGCAGCTACATCGCGCTGATCGCCATGGCCATTCAGCAGAGCCCGACGGGCAAGGTGACCCTGTCGGGCATCTACGACTTCATCATGCGCAAGTTCCCCTATTACCGCGCCAACCAGCGCGCCTGGCAGA
The DNA here is from genome assembly GCF_009873245.2 of Balaenoptera musculus. Taxonomy (NCBI): domain Eukaryota; kingdom Metazoa; phylum Chordata; class Mammalia; order Artiodactyla; family Balaenopteridae; genus Balaenoptera; species Balaenoptera musculus. The sequence goes on along the minus strand of NC_045799.1, from coordinate 88,397,650 downwards.
ACTCCATCCGCCACAACCTGTCCCTCAACAGCTGCTTCGTCAAGGTGAGCCCCTTCCCCGCCCCCGCCCCCGAGCGGCCCCTGAGGGTCCCAGGCCAGCCCTGATTAGCGGGGGGAGCGGGGGTGTACTTCGCAGCGGCGGTGGCTGGAAAGTTCATTCCTAGCAAACTGGGCTGCCTCCGCCGGCTCACCAGGCGACGCCCCCAACCCCAGGCCGGGGCGCGTCGTTCCAGGGCTGCCCAGGGCTCACCCTAAGTGGCCCGAGTGAGCGCGCGCGGCGGGCGGGTCGCACCTGGGAGCCAGCCAGGCGCTGAGCCCCTCGCTCGCACAGGTGCCGCGGACGCATGGACACGAGAAGGGCAAAGGCAACTACTGGACCTTCGCCGGCGGCTGCGAGTCGCTACTGGACCTTTTCGAGAACGGCAACTACCGGCGGCGGCGGCGGCGGCGCGGCCCCAAGCGCGAGGAGGCGAGGGGGACGCGCGCGGCAGACGCGGAAGCGCCCCGGGGTCCCCCTGAGCCGGCCACTGCGAGGGGGAACCCCGTCCCCCGCCGCGAGGCCCCAACCCCAGCCAGCCCCGCCGCCCTGGGGAGGGAGGCACACAGGGACATCAAGTTCAGCATCGACTACATCCTCTCCGCCCCCGACCCCTTTCCCGGGCTCAGGTCGACCTACGCGCAGGCGGGCAGATACCCCCGGCTGCAGGCCCAGCAAATGAACCTTCACCTTTGGACGATGTGAGAGGGGCTGAGGCTGCTCCTCCTCCGGGGCTGGCAGCCGATCAGTCTGGAGTCTTCTGGGTGGTTCGGGCCCACCTCAAGTGGAGAAATGAGCTTCTGCCACATCCCACAGACTTCCACAGACTCAGGCTGAACGCCGAAACCAGCCTAGGTTGGAGGGAAAGACGGTGATCTGATGAAAGGCACTCATTTCCATTTTGTGGCTTTATCCCTTCAGATGAAACCCATCGGGTTCCCGTTTGACGACTTAAGGGTTTGCTCTAGACTCGCCGGGTGATCCTGCTTGAGGACTAAGAACGTGGGTTCAGGGTCACATTCACTTAGAGTCAAGGTAACGTTGGAGCGTTTGCTTCATAGACTGATGCGCACGAAGCTGCCGGTGAGCTAAGTGTCCAGTCAGTGAAGCTGGTGGGCATCTTCCTTTAGAGCTGAAAGCAATAATAATAAAGTACAGACGGTCGAGTCAGCTATTAATCAATCCCTTGAATGTGGCCCAAGGTTTCTGACTGGGTCCCTGTTATGGGTAATGTGATTGGAAGTGACAAATGCATCTCGTGTTGTGGGCAGAATATTTGATGATTGTTTTAAAACTTCTGTGTACTTTTTATAAACGAAAGAAGGAAGGAAGGAAGGAAGGGTGGGAGGGGGAAGGGAGGGAGGTCCAAATTTGGGACAGCATGGGGGCAAAGCACACTTTTCTTGATTCTTCTGAGCAGGGAGTAAGCCCTGTTCTGGCACAGTCCATCCAGCTGGTTTCCCGAGAAAGCAGACATTCCGAGGCAGACGGCTGGTAAATTCCCGCTGCACTGTGAGGTGTATGGTTAGGGAGTGCACAGTTACAAGCATTGGAGGTGGGTGCATCCATTTGAAATGTAAATGATTTAATTACCGTGTAAAGATGGGCATTTAAAAAACACAATTATGCACACTGAAACTATTTGACTAACCTTATCATTTTTCACCAGCCCTTTTTTGCAGAGTTAATTGCTTTCCCTGACTTAATTTGAACATTAGTATGGATTACACCTAATCTGATTCACTAGGTGACAATGATTGGCTAATTTTGTAAACGGCAAAAACACACACAAGGAGGCCGGCTGTCTCCACTGGGAACTACAGTCTTGCTTTATCGGACTCGGAGGAACTGGGGCTGGGGGTAGATGAAGGCAGGCAGCAGCCTAGACAGGCTGAACCACGCAAAATACACACTTACACTCGGCTTCGTGTCTGATTCAGAAGGCTGGGCATTTCATTAAATCACAGTATTCCTTCCTTCACCCGCCCTGTAAATAGAAACCCCACGTGTTCCTTTCACTGGTTTGAGAAGAGGGGGGTAACTCATGTGAGGTGCCGAGCCCTGACTCCAGAAAGGGGCACTGGCGGTGATGTGCCCACTCGCTCCGCCAGCGTCCTCTCGGCCTGGCCAGGCCGCCAAAGGCAGCCTCTGTCAATAGGAGAGGACCAGGGTCTGTAACACGGAGATCACCGTGCCTTCGCAAACACCCACGCCAGAACTCTTTGCTGGGGAAGCAGCCAGTGTCTGTGGGCTCTCAGGGCTGGCCAGGCACGGTGCTGAGCCCTCAGTGCCAACTGTCCGCTGGCCAGCACCCCAGCCCTGTTCCCCTCATCCCATTTACAAGTCGGGGACCTGCAGCACAGCAGGCCCAGGTCCAGGACGCAGGCGTGTGACTCCGGGGTCAGGCTGCTAACATACGGCTTCCTCCGTGCCGTGGTCACATGCACGTGTGTGCATGCGTGTGCCTCGTGGGCATGTGTTATGTCTGTCTCCTTCCTCTTACTTATACCTCCTTTTCAGTTGTGCCAAAAGCATCATTTTAAATTATACCAGGTATAATTCAGGTGGTGACAGGATACAGGTGGTTCTATACACAAGTATATGGCATATAGAGTATCTGAAGATATATTTTTCTGCTACCAACTGAGCAAATAACGTTTCATTTTATCTTTCGAGTTCTCTTCCTGAGTTTCGTTCTGGTGATCAAGCCTCATTGAGATGGGAAGACGCTTTGCCCTGAGCAGACAATCTGGAGGCACCAGCCTTGGAGTGGGAGGAGGCCTCGGATAGGCCTCCCTGCACACGTTCCTGGGCAAAGGCAAAGGCCCTTGGCGGCCGCAGCCACGGGGCGGCACCGGGCCGCGAGATCTGTGTACTGTGAGGTGTAGCATTTGTTTTGCAAAGGATATCAATCATGTTTTTAGAAGCAAAGGGACATTTTCAATTTGCCAGCGTGTGACACCTTGCGACTTCAGAAAGCCTCCCAGCCCTCAGAGTGAATGGCATTTAATCCCCAACAACACAGCGGGGCGAGGGCTGGCCTGACCTATTCAAATGTCGCCTCCACCAGCCACACCTGCCCAACGCAATTATAATTAAACACTTTATGCCTCTCTTGCAAATCCGCTGATTGATCACCGATACGTACATCACCAGCACATTACCCCAAGCAGATGTCTGCCACACGCGTCATGGATCACCAGGTTTCCATTAGCAAAGTCGGGGGGCTGCGTGTGGGAGACGCGTGCGAGCTGCCGCTGTGCGGAGCAGGTTGCCGGGCTGTGCGGCATCCCGCCCACGGACCGCGGGGTGTCCCTGTTCAGAGCAGCCGGCCGAGCGAGGGGCCTGCACCCAAGCTGGGTGCTGCAGGGCTGAGGGGAGGACAGGGTAATGACAACCGAGGGGGGGGTGGATGCCCCCGCCGGCGGCCTCCCCTCATCCCCACAGGGGTGGCTCCCCTTTCCAGAGCCCTCGACTGCCAAGCCTATATGTAAACACGAGTGGCCTTGTCCTGCCAGCTCCAGCAGCCCTGTGAGCAGCGACAGGCAGACACACAGCCCTATTTCACAGATGGGGAAACTGAGGTTCAGGGGGGCAGGTCCTGGGCCCCCCCTCCCCACTCCAAGTGCCCAGGATGCCTGGCTGAGAAGGAGGTAACACCCTCTGGCCAGGAGGTTAGAGGTAATCACACTCCGGGCCCCTCCACCCACTCACTGCGTCCACTAGCGTTCGACCCCTGAGCAAGTGCCAGGGACCCGAATCTGGGAATTCGAGGGTGTGGACCCCTGAGCAGACTAACCTTCCGCCCCCGCCTAGTCAGGCGGGAGTCAGCACTGCCCTCGCCCCCCACCACGGGGGTCAGCCTGGTGTGAGGCCCGCAGGCCTGACTTCAAGAGGAACCCAGGAAGGACAGTCTGTTACCTGGATTTGCTTCTGCGTTTGGCCAAATTAACAGTCCATAAACATTTGCAAAATTGCTTGTTTTCATCCTGTTAAAAATACCAAGTCCATCTTATGTAAATGGGCCTTGCTGTTCTGGAGAAACCGGTTCCCCAGAACCGAAGGCACAGCTTGTCAGGCTGCCGCTGAGGACAAATTAACTGTCCTCACGTGCGGCTGTGCAATTACGTTTCCCCAGCTTTAGGCGACTTCAGGCCCAGAGTCCAAACAAGACGTGAGTTCACTCAGCTGAAACTCACAGTATTAGATTTATAATAAACTGAGAGAGGTTGCGCGGCTGTGCCGTTTTCAAAAAGCGGAAATGGAGTGGGAACTTTGGAGCTCTCCGTCCTCCGACTTTGCTTGGCTCTGTGCGGGATGCGAGTGGGGAGGCGGGAGGATGGGTCCTCCCTTCCTGGGTTCCTGCCCGGCCCTCACCCTGTTGCCCATCAGGTGGTGGTTTTCCATCCACACTTCTCACCCAGGAGCCCGCCGTCCTCTGGGGCAGCTGATGTGTGCCCTCCGCCCCACCAAGCCCAGGGACCCACGATCCAAGAGACCACACTGTTTGTCCCTGAACTGGGGGCAAGAAGAGAGGGTTCAGACCAGCTGTCTCTTCAGACACCCACGAAAAGCACTGGGCTCCAGATGGTGAGGGGATCTGTATCCATTCCTGCCATTAATTGCTTCATACCTGCCTCCATCCCTTCAAATGTAGCTGGGGAGCCACAGACCGCAAGTCCCAGGGCCTCTCGGTGTGGGAGACATGGCGGGCGCAGCAAAGCCCGAGGCTTGAGGGGCCAGGCTCCTGAGGGTGACACCGCCTGCCCCCCCCCGCCCACTTACGGGCATCCTGGATGACAGAGCCTCATTCAGGTGACAGGGACAGGAGGGTCTGCTCCCCACAAGAAGCCTGGGGAGGCCACGCCACTGATTCTGCGGCAGTGGAGCCTGGACTCCATCCACACGCAGGGAGCCTGGCATTTCAGCCAGAGGAGGGACACAGGAGGAAGGCCTGGTGCATTTTGCGGGGAAGGGTCAGGGGCTCAGCACGTCGCCTCCCTCAGATACTGGTCCAGGCCAAGGGCACCGTCAGTGGGATCGCTGCGTCCACCGGGTGTGACGGGAAGTCCTGTCTGCCCTGGGCCCTGACCACTGGGAGCAGAGAGGGTTCCCCACCTGGGGTGCTCTGTGTGTGTCTGGACGCTGGGCGTGCACGGGCCATGTGTGTGTGTCTGCCAGGTGTGCTTCTGTGAGCCCTGGTGAGTGTGCATGCGTGGGTGTGAATGAGTGTGCATTGCGTGTGCGCATGGTTGAGCAGAGCATACACCTGCAAGTGTGTTCAGACGGGTGTGCACACGAGAGTGTGTGCACACGCCAGTGTACACGCGTGAGTGTGTGTCACATCAACATCTTTTCCGGTCCTTCTTGTGCCAAGAAACGTGTATGCAAAGCAAAGGTGCCTGGCAGCTCCCCAGGTCTTGCAGGAACAGCTTCTCTGTGGAGTGGCTGGTGGGGGTCCCACTGGGGTCTCCATGGTGAGCCCCGTTTCCCGGAGCCGCTCAGCGGGACGCGGTGAGACGTGCTCTCAGAGGAGGGGCAACCACAGCTGATGAACGTGATCAGAGCTGCTGGTTGTAAAGGTTGGTGCATAAATCAAAAGGAAATGTCAAACGCCTTCTAACACTGATTGAGGCATAACTTGGGGCAGGGCCAAGCACTGGGCCTTGCTCACGGAACCTCGGAAAAACCGTGTCCGCAACATCCCCAGACTGATGGCCCCTCACTCCAGACGCAAGTCTCTGCTGCCCCCCAGGTGGGAGTGTGTGCCCGGCGCTCAGGCTCCGGGTCTGCTGGTGCTGAGGACATCCAGGACGCGTCCCAAACACGGGGTCAGGCCACGAGAACTTTCCAAATGGCCACGAGAGCTTTCCAAATGGCCCGAGAGCACATGCATCCTGGGATCGTCCCCGAGGAGCCTGACAGAAAGCTCAGCAGACGCCTTCCTCCCCCAGACTTCCCCATGCAGCCTGTTTCCTGCCCTGCCCCGTCGAGGCCCCAGTGCCCTCTGTCCGCCTGTGGCTGCCAGCCTCATGCAGGACACTCCAAATGGGGCCAGGCCCTCCCCAGGGCCTCCAGGCAGCCTCGGACAGCCAGGATCGGGCGCAGGGCCTGAGCCGTGGCAGGGTGTCGGGGCTCCGGGCCTCACGTCTGCAAAGGGCTGCAGGTACACTTTCTATATTAGCTCCAAATGAGATGACGCTTTGCAGTCGGTATTAAACATTGTTAAACGTAAGCATTAAAACTACTCTTAAAACTCACAGCCCTGTTTGGCCACTTACTCCATTTTAAAAAAATAATTCTTCATTTTTTAGCATTTCTACAACTGCAGTAAGTAAAAGAGGCCCCTTCCCCTCTCTCTGCCTCAAGAGACCAAGACCATGTCCTGCTCCCCCACCCAGAGCCGGGAGTTGCCAGCTTTCCGAGCCGAGTGTGCCTGGCGGCCCAGCTCTCTGCTCCCTGTAAAGGGCCAAACGTCAGGCCCTCCCCTTGGGCGCCTTCGCTCTCAGCCTTGCTAACTCACGTTTGTGCCCAGGCTGCCTCATCCAGGAACCCTTCCCCACTGCCCTTCCGGTAACCCCACGTTATAAACGTCTTATATTACAGTTTGGTCTGGAAGCTCACAGTATTATACTTTACACTTAGTTATACGCTCCATCTTGAATTAAGCTTTGGGTATGGCATCAGGAATGTGTTAAAGTTTATTTTCCCGATAGGGTCATTTCAGCACCATTAATTCCCTCTCCCTGTGGGATTATTTTGATGTCTCTGTTGGAAATCAGTTGTCCGTGTATGGGTCTATTTCTAAACTCTCGTTCTGTTCCATTGATCTGCTCGTCTATTCGGCACAAATACCACACTGTATCTATGGCTATAGCTTTAAAATACATATGGAAAGTGCGGAGTGTTTGTCTCACAACTTTGCTTTTCTTTTTCAAAGTTGGTTGGGCTATTCTAGAGCCTTTGAAATGCCAAATAAATTTTAGAGTCAGTTTGTGAATTGCTATGAGAAACCTGCTGGGATGGATTAGTATAGTATTGAAGCCATAGATCAATTGCGGGAAAACTGACATCTTAAGTAGTTCATATTTTTGATACTACTATGAATTGTATTTTAAAATTTTAAAGGTCTGATTGCTTGTTGGTAGTCTACAGAAATACAATTAATTTTTGTATATTGATCGTGAATTCCAAAACCTTGCTAAGCTCACTTATTAGCTTTTTGTAGTTTCCATCAGATTTTCTACGTAGATGACCATGTCTTCAGTGAATAAATTAAGAGTTTTATCTCGTAACTTCCAATCTGGATGCACTTTATTTTCTTGCCTTTTTGTACTGGGTAGAACCTCCAGTGCAATGTTGAATGGAAGTGGCAAGAGTGGGTATCCTTGCCTTGTTCTGATCCTGAGGGGAAAGAATTCCATCTTCCATTGTGATGTGTGAACCCAGCTGTAAATTTATTTACATTTATTTTGTAAATAAATGTTGTTTATCAGGTTGAGGAAGTTCGGTTTTTTCCCTAGTTTGCTGAGAGGTCTTACTGGAAATGGATATTGGATTTCGTCCAATTTATGTTGTTAATATGGTTGATTGCATTGATTGCAAATGTTAAATCATCCCTACATTCCTGGGATAAACTCCACTGGTCATTATATATTTTTCTTTTTATATATATTGGATTCAATTTGATTTTTTTGTTTAGACTTTTAATCTCTATGTTTATAAGAGAGATTGGGCTGCAGTTTTCCTCTAAGGACATGGTCTGGCTTTGGTTTCAAGGTAATGCTGATCTGATCTTGTAGGATGAGTTTGAAAATATTCCCACCTTCTCAATTTCATGGAGAATTGGTGTAGAATTTAAATTTTCGTAGAATTCACCAGTGAAGCCACATGAGTTTTCTGTGCGGGAAGGGCTTGAACTACTAATTTGATTTATTTAACAAATATAGGGCTATTCAGGTTATCTATTCTTTAATAAGCTGTGGTGGTTTCCGATTTTTTAAGGAATTTGTCCATTTCATATATGTTGTCTAATTTATAAAAATGGTTCCTAATATTCCCTTTTGTATCCTCTTACTAGTCATAGACTCTGCAATGATGTCGCCTCTCTCATTCCTGACATTGTCCTTTTTTCCTGATCAGTCTACCTAGAGGTAGCAGAGAAGCGCCAACGCCCCCAGCTGAGCCTGGACTCCAGGTGTGACTTCTCACCTGGAGGCACATCCTTCAGCTCTCAGCATCGAGGAGAAGCCCAGAGAAAGCCCAGTAACTTCCCGCATACAACTAATTACAGCCAAGGACTATTTGCCAGAACAGATCCACCAGTTGAGAAAACCCTGAATCCCACGTGCAGACCCATCACTTCTAAAGCAGCGTCTCAGGTGTCCTACCCAGTGACCAACCCGCAGTGGCCGGTCTCAGCCGGGGCTGCTGCCAGGAAGGGCGGGAGGTGCCTGAGCAGCTCACAGACTAGTGAGCTAGGGGCATGGGGGCCAGCTGGATGTATCCCGACCCCCCACCACCGTGGGGGTCTCTATATGACACCTCTTTTTATTGTAAACTATAACATATTTGCTTAAAATACTTTGATGTAAAGTAAAAAGTGGGCCCCTTGCTCACTCTCCCTTTGTATCCATCAGCTCCTGCCCTGATAATGTTGAGAAACAGCCACCCCGACACTCAGTAGCTCGAGCCGTCAGCGCAGAGCGGAGCTGGGCACGCCAGCGGCTATGCTCCAGCTGAACTGCGCTCGTGTCTCCCCACCCCCGGGCAGGCTGGGCTCAGGCTGCCATCTGCATTTTTTCTGGGGTTCAGACCGCCTGGAGGAAGCTCGTTCCGTGATGTGATGGCAGCAGAGGTGCGAGAGGGCAGCCCAGCTGCAAGTCCTCTGCAGGCACCAGGTCCACAGACATCCTGTGTCCAAAGCAAGTCACGTGGCCACACCCCAAGTCCAGGGCCAGGAAGGACCCCTCCCACAGAAGAAGTGGGTGGGTGTTTCTGGATAATTTATCCACCTCACCCACTTCCCCACAATCCCAAACCCCAAAGGCAGCCGCCCTGAACACTTTATGTGCCACACCACACACTCCTTTCTCTGCAGACACAGACCTATAATTCTACCCCATGTTTGCTGCACAAATCGGGTCCTGCTCTGCGCACCCCAGGGAGCCATCGTCAATATCTGCCGGGCTCCGCGAGATCGTGGCAGAGTCAGACACGCAGCCTTTGACCTCGCATTCACCTGTTTGTTTGTGTGGCCTGGCGTCCTCCAAAGAGAATTTGAGAACTTTGTGATGGCAGGACCCTCCATACTGAGGTCTTACTGTGTCCCAGTCCTGTTACTTGCCTGATCTCAGGGGAGCCTCACACCAGCCTGGGCGTCAATCCCCTGCTCCCTGCCCCAGGTGAGGGCTCAAGGTCACGGGGCGGGTGAGAGGCTGAGCGGGGGCAGCGCCAGCTGTGCAGCTGCAGGGGCCTTGTCCCCACCCTCTCCCGCGTGTGTTACGTGCCGGGGGGCTGACGCCCTCCCTGATTCCAGGACATCTGAGGAGGGAGAGGAGTAGCTGTGAGCAGGGAAGCTCTGCGGGGAGAAGGCTGAGGCCTCAGAGGCCCCAGTTACAAAGGTCGGGGGAACCCAGCCAGCAGCTCACGTCACAGGTCCTGAGGGAGGGGACGATGGTGGGGCAGGGCTGGGGGCCGGGGCCCGTGCTAAGGGTGCAGGAGTCAAAAGGGAAGGAGTGGGGGCTGTCAGCCACTGGCTCCTCCTCGTCCCCCTCACCTGGCCCTAAGGTACCACCAGCTGCCACACTGCGACCCAGACCACTCTTCTCTGCTGGAGACCACCATGTGCCAAGCACCCCGTAATTTTATGCAAGCCCAGCTAATTTCAACCAGGAGCTAGAGGCAGTGGGACTTAAAATCTGATCTAGGATTCAACGATAAAAAGACAAAGAATTCAATTCAAAAACAGGCCAAGGATCTGGACAGACATTTCTCCCAAGAAGATGTACAAATGGCCAAGAAGCTCATGAAAAGATGCTCAGCTCCTAGGAATATACCCAAAGTATGGAAAACAGGGACTCAAACAGATACCTGTACACAAACGTTCATGGCAGCTTGACTCACACGAGCCAAAAAGTGGAAATCACCCACAGGCCCACCAGTGGGTGAACTGGATGAACAAAATGTGCTCTATCCATACAGTGGAATATTATTCAGCCATGAAAAGTGATGCCACAACGTGAGTGAGCCTGGAACACATGCCGAGTGAAAGAAGCTGTCACAACAGGCTGCGTGTTGTGCGATTCCAGAACCGGCAGGTCCATGGACGCAGAGAGCGGATTGGTGGTTGCCATGGAAGGAGGGAGTGGGGATGTGGGGGCCACGGCTGGGGATGTGGCGTTTCTTTTCGAGGTGATGAAAATGTTCTGGAATTAGATAGTGGTGATGGTTGTCCAACATTGTGAATGCGCTAAAAACCACTGAACTGTACCCTTTAAAACAGTGAATTTTGTGTTATGTGGATTATATCTTAATTTTAGGATTGCACACACACAACCTAAGATGGGAGAGAGCCCTGCTCAGCGCCCCTGGTCACAGAAACCGCACGTGTGTTGCTGTCTGAGCGTTGGCTTCCTTGTGCCCGAGATTGGGGCCATAGTCCTGACTCACAGGGTTGTCGTGCCAACCAAGAGCGATAAGGCACGGAACGCCCGGTTATTGCACCAAATGGATGAGATAATGCACAAGATGTGACACGAGGCTCACAAAGTGGGGCCATGCACAGTACGTCACCTGGCCCTGTGCCCGTCACACCTGTGGGTGATCGGGCCTGACACCTGGGAGGTGGCCTTGACCCTACCTGCCTCCGCCCACAGCAGCACCTTCAGCCTTTGAGCGAACGCGGCTCCTTTGTACAGCCTTCTCCCCACGCCCCTCATCTCGCCCCACCTCGCTTACCTGAGGCAGCAAGTGCCCTACCTGCTGCCGGCCCACTCCAGCCATCCTCCAACCTACTGCCAGAGTGGGCCCGCTGGAAACACGCCAGGTCCACCCCTTTCCCTGCCGCCCCCCTTGCCCCAGCCAGGCTCTCCCGCACCCAGAACAAAGCTCAGCTCCAGACCTCACCCCCACCAGGCAAGGGCTGCTCCGCTCATCCCCCGCCCCCTCCGCCGCCCACTGGGCTCCAGCCACGCGGCCTCCTGGCTGCTCCTGCCCAGGGCTTTTGGAGAACTGTCCCCAGGCCTGGAATCATCCCCAGTCCTCGTCTTCACTCAGTCTCCACTCAATGCCGCGGCCAGTCCAGTGGCCTTCCTGCCCGCCACCCAGCGCTGTCTTCTCCCTTCGCTTGGTTTTTAACGGCACTCCCAGCGTGCTTTATGATGTTGCGTTGTATTCACGATATTACCATATTTTGGCGTTCACCCGTATCCCCCACTAGAATACACGCTCCGCCCACAGACCAGCCCTTCCCCCGCGGCTGTCCCCAGACGCCAGGACAGCGACGGGCCGTAGCAGCAGCCCGTGGGAAGCGCTACGGTGGCCTCCCGAGCCCGTTTCTCCAGCTGTAAAACGCGGGGAGCGGGTGGTGGTGCAAAGCCCGTCTCAGCTCTCCAGGTGCAGCGCAGGTGGCTCCACACCGCAGGTAGCGATGCCCTTGGCAAAGACCCCTCCGGGCACGAAAGCTGAGCCAGCCTGGCCTTTGTGGAGCGGGCAGCTTCCCCTTCACCCCCACCCTCTCCCCACCTGCGGTCCTGCGAATCGGCCTCAGGGTGCCTGAATGCTCGACATCCGCATCTCTCACAGGCGAGGCCCAGAGGGTGCACGCCCGCGCCTTGCCACCAGGTGGCAGCAGAGAGCTAGGGATGGGCCGGTCCACAGAGCAGGCAGCCTGGGGTGAGGGTGTCGGGCGCGGAGGGTGGGGATCTGGGCCCCGCCCTCCCCAGATCCAGGCCCCGCCCCGTGGCCCAGGCCCCGCCCCCCAACTGAAAGGTGCCCAGGTTTGGGGTCCACGGTCTTCCAGGACCACCTCCTGAAAAGAAATTGGTGCGGTGGATGATGGAGCCTGGGCGCGGGAGGCAGGGTGGGGGCAGGTGGGCTCTACCAGTCAAGCGGGCTTATCAACGGCCAGGCCTTTCTAAACACCTGACACTCTTGTTCTCCTGACATCTTTATGGAGAGACCCCGTTTACACCAGCACTTAGAGAAACGTCTCACCGGGACACCTGAGGCACAAGCAGAGAAACCGAGGGGAGGGTGGGCTGTGATCCAGGCCCACGTGGGCTCTCCCCCTGAGCCAAGCTCCTCCCCCGTCCCTCCCAGCCCCCCTCACTGTGATCTAATGGGGGTCCTATAGGACAGCTGCCCATGAGATGCACAGGAGACCGACCCTGAGAAGCGGGCATGGATTCAGATCCAGGTGTCCAGCTCCTGTTTGCCCTCATGTCCCCCTGCCCCCAGCTGTCCCCAAATACCTTTTCAGGGTCTCTGAGTGAACTTGAAGCCCAGTTATTCCCATCCTGTCTGGGGAGGGGTCTTGCTCAGACCTCAGGCCAGGGCTCTTAGCCGGCGTGAGGAGGGGCCCCTGCACTGCTGCCTTGAGGGAGACCTTGGAAGGTGGTCCCCAGGTGCCCCTTTGAGGGAGCCATGGAGTTTGGAAATCAGACTGACTCAAACCAGTCCCCCTAGTTTTTTGTCCTAAACAAGGACAGATGCCCTCTGGAATAGAAGGCAGAATTTCCATGAAATCCTATTTAACAAAAGAGGAATGTTGGAGAAATTTTGAACATGGGTGGGGCTGTTTGGGGGTGCGCCCCCAGATCCTGGTCGGGGCACACTTTTAGTGTCCTCTGGTTTTAAAGGTGTGCCCATAAATGTTAAAGAAAGCCCATGGAAAGCCGCCATCAGCCACTAACACTGTAGTAAGAGTGAACCAACCGGGAGTCTGCAGGACACCAGCAGCTGCAGGGCATGGGTGCAGGGCTGTCCCAGCAGTGATGCACCAGCACCAGAGCTGAGGGGAGGGCCCTGGGTGGGGGCACTGTCAGGAAGGCAGAGATAACCCAGGCAGGACCCATTTCCGTCTTTCAGGAAGGCTCCCGTGTGGGCCAGGCCACTGGTTTGCTTCCATTGCCTCGAAAGCGAAGGCCCTGGAAGCCAAGCTGGTCTGCTGCCTGGCCCAGGGCCTCTCTCCCAGCCCTCTGTCCTCCATGTGGAAGCCTCAGTCTGGTCTTCAGCCCTCCTCCCTGGGAGAAGCTGCCTGCCTGTACCGAGTGGCAGGTTGGGAAGAGTCTGGCAGATCTGGGTTCGAATCCTGAGTGCAATTTAGTGGCTGTGTGATCTCGAAAACCGCCCATTCCACGGCTGGGTCTCCACGTCTGCAAAATGGGAATGGCAGGTACGCCCACCCTGCCAAGCGACTGTGAGGACAGAACGTGTAGAGAGGAGGCACCCGAGCTGGCTGGGCGTCCGGTTAGTAGTAGGAATGCCAGCTCCCCCACCCACCCAGCCCTCTTCCTGTGCCCCCCACCTCCTCCCACACACACCAAGCCCGGCCTCTGGGGCCTCGTGGCTCAGCTCTGGCAGGAGCCCCTCCTCCCCAGGTGAGCTCGGGGACACTGGCCTGCATGGGCCTCCCTCCCTCCCCCAAGGCACTTCTAGCTCTCAGGTTTCTTGGAAATAAAACCAAAATGCCAGGACTTCCCCTGGTGGTCCAGTGGTAAAGAATCTGCCTTACAATGCAGGGGGCATGGGTTTGATCCCTGGTCAGGGAACTAAGATCCCACATGGCACAGGGCAAATAAGCCTATGCACTGCAACTACTGAGCCTGTGCGCCTCAACTAGAGAGCCTGCGTGCCGCAAAGTACAGAGCCCACATGCCCTGGAGCCAGGGCACCACAACTAGAGAAGAGAAAACCCACACGCCACAACTAGAGAGAAGCCCGTGCACCGCAACGAAAGATCACGCAGGCCTCAATGAATCCCGCGTGCCGCAACTAAGACCAAACACAGCCAAAAATAAATAAAATAAATAAATCTTTAAAAAAATTCAAAAAACCCAAATGCCTTGCCCTAGCATGCAGGCTCCCCTCGTCTGGCCCTGCGATGGTGTAGATCCAGCTCCACCTGCGCTGTCTTGAGCATTCGAGGTTGCCCACCCAGCATCCATCCTCCCTCCCCATCCCCAGTGCCCACAGCCCCCTTGCTTGGGACCAAGCTGCCCACACCCCCTCTTCTGAGGGGGGCCATAGTTCATTTGTATCCATCACACGTTCCTGCCACGTGTACCTGTTGAAGGATGGACATGTAACCTAAGGGGTCCAGTCAGGTTGATTCCCTGTGTGGACTGCTGCCACAGACACATTTTCTCTCCTTCTGGGCAGGGTGGTGTTTGGATGTGAAATCTGGAACTGGAGCAGCTATTTTGTGCTCATGAGGTAGAACTGGATTTGGAATGAGGCTGACTATGCAGAAGACAGAGATGGAAAGAAATTGGGGCCCTGACAGCATTGCTGAGCCATTGGATCAAACCAGCCCTGAAAGCTGACCTGCTCAGGGACCTCTAGTACCGTGAGCCAGTCGACCCTCTTAGTTAAGGCAGTCCCAGCTGACTTTTCTGTTACTTGAGGCCCAATGCATCCTAACTGACGTACTTCCCCTTGGCTGCAGCTGCAGCTGGTTTCCGTCGTTGTACTTGCTCTCCTGGGTGCTCCAGGCATTGGGAGACTATCTGTCTGGTGTGCTTTGTACCACCAGTCTGGCCAGCCCTCTGCTCTGCCCACAAGCTAGCAGGCACATATGGCCAAGCCTCCAAAGGCCCCTGGAAGTGACCACTGCCCACAACCAAGCTTGCTCCAGGCGCAGTTCAGACAGAGGCTCGCGCTTGTTCCTGTGTGAGACCGGGGCAGGTAGGAACTGCCGTCACAGCCCCAGGACCCAGCACCCAGTCTAGCTGCCTGGCGGTCATCACAGCCTCTTTGTAAAGGATGGAGCAGAATGGCGCAGATGGCAGGAGCACAAGGGTCTCCCCTGGCTTTAGAGCCTCTGGAATTTTCTCTATTTTATCTTCTCCTTTTCAATCCTCTAGACTATACAGGCTAAAACCTCCACCTCTTGGTGGGAGGCAAAGACGTATCTGGGCTGGAGATTGATGGAGCCGACAGAGGCCCTAATGGATCTCTAATCCCATGTTGTTAGTTCACAGGAGCCCCAGGTTTTCCTTCCACAGCCGTCTCGTCACCAGCCCAGGAGTGCTGGGCAGGCCGGCTGCGCCCTGTGTTTTTTTAAAATACCCTGAAATGCACTTCATGATTCTGGAAGCTTTGGTTGGTCTGCAGTCACAAGTGGTGCTTGTTAAAAATCTGTGCAGCCTCCCACATCAAACAAAATTAATCAGTAACAAGCGAGATTCTATTAAGTCATTTCCCAGCACGGTAACTCAGGGGCAGCCCTATCTGATTGGCCAGCCTGGGCAGCCTCCGGAATTCTCCACGTTTATCTGTGTGAGGTGAGCTGGACACGAGGTGTTTGTCTGTGGTTGAGTCATGTGCGGGTCTCGTTCTGTTGGACATATCCCCGTTGACCCAGCAGGTGTGTTGTGGGCCCCAGACCCCTCCCCAAGCAGCGGCTCCTTTGTACCGTCCTCTTCTCGCTTCGATGTCGCCTTCCTGAAGGTGACATCTCTTGGCCCAGCAGGCCTAACCTCCCCCATATCTGTGGCTGCACAGGTGAGATGGTTTCTGTACAGTTATTCACTGCACCGTTATTTATAATGACCAAAAGCCCATTAATAGGGAATTGCTAAATAAATCATAATAGGCCCATAAAATGAAACACAATTTTTAAAAAGAATGAAGAGTCTGGGTTTGGCTTTAATCAACCAGGTCGGAGAAAGTATCTGCCAGAAGCTGTCAGAGCTGCCTTCGTGGCCAGGACAAGTGTGGCAGAAAACGGGGGCGTGGGGTCCCGTCTGAGCAGAGCTCTCCCCTGGGGTGGCTCCATCCGGCGTCCAGGGCCCCCCTGCAGCCAGGCCCTCACCGCAGGACCTCCGGGAGACTCGCTCTGGGCGGGAGTGTCGGCCTGTGGTGTTGGGGGTACAGACTGGAGAAGGCGCCCCTGGTGCACACCCACTGGGCCCCAAGACATCTCCCCAACCTGGATTCATTGGTCCAGGAGACGACATGGTCTCCAGGATGTCAGGACGCACCTGGGACAGAACCCCATCCAGCTCACACAGGCCCAGTCTCTCGCCCACCAGCTCCATCCTCCTCCGCAGGCAAGGCCGGGCCTCCGCTGTCAGCCTTCACCTTCAGCAAACGCCCGGGGTTGGACCACCACTCCCCGCCGGCCGCTCTACGGGACCTTCTCCTCCCTCTGTGTTAGGACAATGGCCTCTGACGCCCCTCGGCCTCGGCCTCCCCCAGAGATGCAGCTAAAGCAGGAGACACAGGCACAGCTGCCCAAGACACTGGCAGGGTCCCATATGGCAGCCCCCACCCAACTTTTCCTTAAATAAACCTTTTATTTTGGCATATTTTTAGATTTACAGAA
This sequence comes from Balaenoptera musculus, assembly GCF_009873245.2. Lineage (NCBI taxonomy): Eukaryota > Metazoa > Chordata > Mammalia > Artiodactyla > Balaenopteridae > Balaenoptera > Balaenoptera musculus. The sequence continues at coordinate 88,381,065 of NC_045799.1, read as the reverse complement.
AAATCGTGAAGACGGTACAGAGTTCCTGAACACCTGGCAGTCTCCCTGTTACTAACATCCCACAAGTGTCTCTGCACAAATAACGAACTGATGCTGACATGCTGTCATTGACGGGCCCACACTTGTTGGATTTCATTCATTTTCCTGCTGGGCTCCTTGCTATTGCCAAACCTGCCTGGAGTTTGGGACCATGTTACTGTACTACCTGTTAATTCAATAATTTAATTTCTTTTTTAGGTGTCTCCCGACCCCACTCTGGCCCAGGAGTGGACCCGGGCCCGTGACTATTAGGTCCAAGGCCAGGTCAGGCAGCCACAGGTGTGAGTTCTGGGGTCAGGGCTGCCATCTGGGGCAAGGGGAGGGCGGCGGGGACACTCTGCTTCAGCGTTTGTCCGAGCCCCGGCTCCACGAGGCCCTCGGCCGCCCCGGCTTCAGTTCTGCCAGCAGATGCTGTGTGGACCAGGTTCAGGCCGAAGCCCCAAGAACAGCCAGGTGTTTTTTCTAGACTGCCCGAGAGCTCGTTACAGGGCGAATGGCCTACAGCCTTTGCTTCTTGACCTCTGGGCACAGGCCTGCTGCAGCTCGTGGGGCTGCTCTCCAGGGGAAACGCCATCTGAAGTGTGAAATCTGGGTTAGGCGGGGAGGGGGCCCCAGGCTCACCCAAGCCCTGACCTGGAATGATCATTTACCAGGGAAAGTATGGCCGTCCTGCAGGTGCCAGTGGTTCCGGGGGCAGGAAGAAGCAGCCGGTGTTCTACAGAGGACCCTGGGCTCGGACTAGCCCCCGTGCCCCGACACCAAGCCTGGACCTCCACATACAAGACGGGGCAGGCTCTGGATCCCAAGGAGAGCGCCTGGCTGAGGGGCACAGGGAGAAGGCTGCGTCACTGAGGACCAGCCCGCGTCGCTCCCCAAGCCCTGCTGCCCAGGACGCTGTGTCTTGCCCTCTGCCTCGACTCACAGGCCGGCTGTGTGCCTGCAGAACCGTGTCTGCCCAGGGAAGCTGTCCCCTGACTCTCCGGAGGTGCCACCTGAAGGGACAGCCCTCGGCGGCCTGCCCTGCCTGCAGGCCCCTCCTCTAGAGCAGGGGTCCTGCCCCAACCTGGGTTTGAGGCACTAACTTGGTAGGAGGGTTTCCTCCAAAGGAGCCCCCAGGGGAGGCGGCCCAAGAGCCCCCCAGCTGGACAGCAGTGGGTTCCAAGGTTCATCCTGGATACCCCATCCATCCTTGCCTTGGGGGGCTCTCTCACCCCCATAAGTCCCTGACATCTTGCAGGTGGAGCTAGACAGTGCAAGGCCCCTAGGAAGGGGGCAGAGGGTCCAAGTGGCCCTCCCACCCCCATCCCTCCCACGTGGGCTGGGCCCGGTGAGGGCCTGTCCCCTCCCACCACCACCGGCCCTCTGAAACTCCTTTTCATTCCTGTGTGGACAGCGCCACTGGCCGCATCAAAGAGTTTCTGTGGAAAGTCATATTTTTCCTCAAACCAGAAAAGTTGAGGCTCGGAGCACAGGCATTTAGCTCATTATTTAGAAATAACAAGTCCTCCAGGTCCTGGTATCAGATCAAAGCTCAGAAATTAAATTCTCCAGAAGAGGAGGCAGACGGGGATCAGCAGATTTGTGTTTACTTATTTTTTTTCCTTCGGCAGCTAAAAAAAGGGACTCGAAATCTGCCTAGCGGTTTGGAAGTCTGGCCGGGGTTTGCGAGCAGCGAGGAGACAGCGTGCTCCTGGGCGTGGAGCTGGAGATATTCAGCTGACATGACAATGGAGACAGCTTGGAAGCGTGTCATGTGTGGGTCTCCAGGGGCACTTGGTCCCACGCCACCGTCCTGTCCCCACACGCATGCAGACGTGTGTGTGCATACAGGCGTCCAGCAGTCCGCGGGAGCTGGTGGACACTAGGACACCTGCACACGGGGATGCACGCGGACCATGTCCACACACGTGTGCACACAGGGGCCCTCTGACGGATGCACACACGCGCTCAGAGCAACCCCCAGGGAGAGTCCAGAGGCTCTGTGCTATCCCCAGGGAGCCAGGGCTGGGCTGGCCTGAAGTTTGTCCCACAGCCCGGGGAAAATGGCCCTGTGACCTCTGCTCCACACCCACACCCGTGGGAGGGGGCGGAGAGAGGGGGGTGTTCACAGAGATTACTGCTCCAGCCCCGGACCTGCTGGAGGCCGAGTGGGCCACCAGGGGGCAGGGGAGGCGGCTGGAGGCTTGATTGTATTTGTGGACAACTCCCTTTCCTTGTCGGCTGAGGGTCACTCCTGATGCACTGAAGCCTCAGCACTTCTGGGGTCCCTGCCTTGATGCCCAGTGGCCCCCAGGGACAGGGCTCGATGCTAGGGCACTCATGCAGGGGTCTCGTGGGCGGACGCAGCCTGTGTCAGGAGCTCGTCACAGAACCAGGCGTGGGCACCCCAGGGGGCGGACCCTCGTCCACCAACGAATGTTTGGTGAGGGGGGGGGCGAACACAGCATCCAGTCTGACACATGAACCGGGGCTGGTGTCCCTTTAATGTTCACCCAGAATCCCGTCTCCAAGTTTAGCACCAAACAGCAAATAAAGGGAAAGAAATGGGAAACAGCTGGAAGTTCTGACAACGTGACTCCCCTTTTTTTCCTCAAAAAATGATAAAAATAGTGTCACAGACAAGTTCGTTTTCTAGGCAGTGTTATTTTAGGCAGCGTGTATTAATGGCATGAGAATTAGTGTAAATTCAGTAATTAGGTTCAGGCTGGCAGCTGTGCTCACAGGCACCGACAGACGCAGGACGCAGGGCTCCGGGGTGTCCCGACCGGCTGGACGGCTGGGGGCGCTGGGCCCGCCCGGATGGGGCATCCCGGGGACACCCATGCTCTGAGCAGGTCAGAGGGACAGAGCAGCACCAGAGTAGGCCTCGTGAGCCTGGCCAGACCCTGGGCAGATCTGCGGGGCCAGGAGACGCCTGGGGCCCAAACCGTCAGAGCCCGCTCTCTCCGGGGTGTCCCAGGGGGCCGACCTGCCCGGCAGGAGATGAGCCCCACGCCCTCCAGAGGTGACTGGCTGGGCAGCCCGGCTCCTACAGAACTGCTGGCCCCTTTCACAGATGAGGAAACTGAGGGAAGCTGACTCCCCGAGCCGCAGAGCTGGGGGTCCATCTCACTCACCTGCACACCTCCCCAGGTCTCGGGAGGGCCTCAGCAGGACCTGCCATCCTGGCGGCGAGGGTGGCAGTGTCCAGAGCGCATGCTGGCCTTGGGGTGGCGTCCCTGGGAGTCCTCTGGGTGCTCCTGGCTGGGCACTGGTCACCCCTGGTTCCATGCTGCCTCATGGCGCAGGGGAGGCCCCTCCCCAGCCTGGTCTCCACTCGGCAGAAGGGGCTCGCAGGGGGGCTGGGAGGGTTTAAAAGGGAGACCTGCTGTAAGGCACCTGGCAGCGCAGCAGGTATGGACGATGTGCCCAGTAATGACTGTCACCTCGGCCGCTGTCCTGAGCCTATGCACCCCCAGGCTCCCGCTCTGTCTCTCTGACACCCCGCAGTCCAGGGTTTCTTCCTCTCACTTCAGCACGGCTTTAAGAGAAGCTTAGCTCTCACAGAACCTGTCCTCAGAACCCTCTGAGCCCTCTGACCTACCGCGTGTGACCCCCAACGCCCCTCGAGGGCAAAGGTCTCTCCGCCGTGCTCACTGCGGCGTCCCAGCTCAGAGCCAAGCAAACAGCAGGCACTCAGAGAGTGTGTGTGGCCGCTAGGGTGACCAAGGGATGCTTCTTCCCCCCAGATCTCCACCCCCACCAGGCCCCCATCTTCCCAGGAGACTCAAGGAGGCCCTGATGCCATCCCGGGAGACGCGGGAAGCCCTCTCCGAACACGGAGGCATTGCCGGACACACAGTTCTTGCTCCGGTTTTCCTCAGTCAGGGTCCCCAAGGGGCTTCAGGAAGCATCTCGGGAAGCACAGTGGTGTCAAGAGTAGGACGAGGCAGCGGTGTCAGATCATCTGCTGATGCACAGATTCTGACAGCGGGAACAGGGCCTCCCAGTGTGGGTGACCACGAGGAGCTGGTATCGGGCCCTCGGCACCGTCCATGTCCACGGGGCACAAAGCCTCAGGCCGCTCGTCCTGGACGCTGTCTGTCACTGGTCGGAGGCTGCCCTGCAGGGCCGAAGCCCTGGCACCTTCAGGCTGCTCTCAGGAACAGGCACGTTTCCTTGGTAATGAAGACAGCCCTCAGAGGCGCAGGTGCCTGGAGGGGCTGGTGGATGAGGCTGCAGGTGACCTCGGAGGTGAGCCAACGGGCTGGGGAGGTGGGACCTCAGCAGCCTCTGTTAAAGCAACAAGTTCCACCCATGGAAAAACACCACCTTCTGCCTTGTTCCCTGTACCTGTCTGCACCCCTGTACCTGTCTGCACCCCTGTAGCTATCTGACCCCTATACCTGTCTGACCCCTGTACCTGTCTGCACCCCTGTACCTATCTGACCCCTATACCTGTCTGACCCCTGTACCTGTCTGCACCCCCTACCTGTCTATACCCCTGTACCTGGCACGCAGGTGGGGCTTAGCAAGTGTGAGCTAACTGAAAGCGTTATAGCAGTGCGCCCAATGTTTGAGGACCAGGAGTGCCCTGACAGGCTTCAGGTTAGGGGTTTTATGAAAGTCCCAGGGCTGCTGGAGTGACCACACACGGGGCAGCTTAAACAACGGACATTTACTCAGAAGCTGGAAGTCAGGGTGTGGGCAGAGCTGGCTCCCTCTGGGACTGGAGGTGGCATCTGGTTCAGGCCTCTCCCAGCTCTTGGTGGCTGCCGACACCTCAGGGCTCCCTGGCCCGTGCACCACTGGGATCTCTGCCTCCTCGGTCACGTGGCTCCTGCCCGAGTCCCTCTTCTGATAAGGACACTGTCACATGACGCAGGGCCGTCTCTACATCCAAGAGACATCCAAGATGTCTTCACCCCGGGGTCCATAACCACATCCATGTGCAAAGACCCTGTTTCTGAATAAGGTCACGGCTATAGACAGAATGTTTGTGTCCCCCCAGTTCACGTGTTAAATCCCAAGCCCCAGTGTGATGGTGTTGGGAGGTGGGGCTTTGGGGTGATGAGGTCATGAGGGTGGGACCCTCAGGATGGGATCAGCGCCCTCATAAGAAGAGGTCCCAGAGAGCCCCTCCCCCCTCCTCCATGTGAGGGCACAGCAAGGAGACGCCATCCATGAGCCAGGAAGCGGGTCTTCACCAGACATGGAATCTTCCAGCGACTTGCAGGACGTCCAGCCTCCAGGCTGAGAGACATGTGTGCCATTTATAACCACCCAGCCTGCGGTGTCCTGTCATAGCAGCCCAGGCAGACTGAGACGGTCACATTCTGAAGTGCCAGGTGGACACGAATTTGGGGGGATACTGTCCAGTCCAGTCCGGGGTTTCCAGTGACAGTGTTTGGGGTTGTCTCTACATGCACACACTAAAGTGCATCACAGGCCACAGCGAAGAGGAGCCACAGGCCCTGAGGTCTGAGGACATACCTGCTCACCTGTGTGCAGCCCAGGGCGCCACGCTCTCCAGCCCGCGAGGCTGTCAGTCATTGCCTGCCCGCCCCCTTCCTGGCCATTCCTCTTGCTCCAGCCCCTCACAGCGGTGACTCCCGACATCCTGGACACCTCGGAGGGAACCGAACACCCCTTAACATAGAGACTGTGTCTCCAGAAATGATCCCCACCGTGGTCTTCATCAGCCTGGCTACTCAGCATCCCAGGAGGCTGTGGGGAGGACAGGATCCCCAACTCCGCCCAGGCCTCCCTAATCAGAAGCGGTGTTTATCAAGACCCTCCGGCAACCCCAGACATATCGAAGTCTGAGAGGCACTGGCCCCGATGGCCAGACAAATGGACAACTTGTCTTGGCCATTTCCCCCGTCCCAAGCAGCCCTCCCACAGACCCACACAGGTGTGAGCCCACAGCGCAGGGCCCTCTGGCTCCAGAAACATCGAGGGTTGGTTTCTGGTTCCCTACTGCTCACAATGACTCTGATATCTTCCCACCTTCTTTGACCAGCAAGCGTTTCTTTCTAGAAGCCTGTTGCTGCTGACAGAACCAGTGCCCTGCAGGGAGCACGGGTCACCTGCAGCTGTGGCGGGCAGCTCCCCTGCCCCCGACTGCTCCCCTCTCAGCACCTACTCTGGTAATTTCTCGGCTGAGAGCTCCCCCGGTACCCGGCACCCTGTCCCCGGCCCCGGCCCGCTTTGACCAGCGGGGAAAACAGGCCTGGCAGGCGGGGGTCGAGCCCATCCCTGGCCCCAGCTGTGGAGCAGCTGAGCTCATTGGAAACAGGCTGGGGCCTGAATGCCGCCCTTGTCTCTGGCCTCGTCAATAGCCTCCAGAACCACCCGGCCTTCTATTGACTCAAGATAAGTTCCAGGAGGCCCAGAGCAGCCCTGTTTGGGCCTGCATTGGCCGGCCAGGCCAGCTGGGCTTGGTGAGTCCTGCAGGCCAGGACCCAGCTCTGCACACACCCCAGGCCCTGGCTTTGTCCTTATCCCTGCCCCCCCCGCCGCCAGGCGATTACACCTCTCGCTCCCCTTGGCAGCGCCCGTGCAGACACACCCGCGTTCATGCAGCTCCTCCAGAAACAGGTGCTGGAGGTGACATCACATCTCATGGCAGAGAGCACTTAAGTCTTCTGACTTCTATCAATATTTACGTTTCCATCTCCGCAGAGGATCTAATCAGACTTCCGATGACACCTGCCCGTTTCGGGCCCACTCTGCTCCCGGCTAGGGGCCCTGGGTGGTGGCCCCAGTCTCGCTGGTTTGGGAGTTTACCCTCCTCGAGGCCTGGTCAGCTGACAGGCGGGGCCTCTGGGTCCCCAGACATGGGGCAGAGCTGGGTTCAGAGATGAGGCCCAGGAGTGGGAATGGTGGGGTCCGTCCAGGGCCCAGACCGGGTGGGAAGAGAGGGTGTGTCCCCTCGGTCTGGGGCTTTGCATTTATCTGCTCGCCCCAAACCTCATCACTCACACTCAGAGGCTCACCCCAGGAAGAAGGGTGCAGAAGCTCTTTCCAGAACGTTCTTTTTGGAAAAAAGCAACTTTGCAGTCCAACGCCCAGGTAGCAAGTACCGTATAAATCAGGTCCACTGGCAAGTCCCAGCTCTGCTAGAGAGGGCCCTGGACCACCAGAGCCGGGCTGTGTCGTGGGGACAAGTTTGGGGCCAGGTGGACACGAATTTGGGGGGTTGCCCGCTGCTGCTTCGGAAACCCCGAGGTGGAGGCTCCCGTGCTCTCGTCAGGCACCTGCGCCCTTAAACAAAGCAGCAGGGCTGTCCCCCATGCCCCGGGCGAGACCCTCAGGCTCTCTGGAGCTTCTGAGGAGGGCCCTCCTCTCCGTGCAGGGTGCTGTGCCCCCCCAACCCGCCCTGGAGGCCAGAACGTCAGGGAGACTGCCAGCGGCGTCCGGGGTTTTACCGGCGCGCTAAGGGCAGAGATAAACCCCACCTAATGTCAGGACAAATAGAGGCTGAAGCCAGAGCGGCCTGGGAGAGACAAAAAAGGGTTCGCCGGGGCCGCGCCCCCCCCAGTCCCCCGCAACACCCGGGGAAGCAAGGAGCTCGGGGGCGGGGAGCTAATCATTCCTGGTGGGCTCAGAGCAGGAGGGCCCACCCCCAGACCAGGCCAAGGCTTCACGGTGTCACCTCTCAGGGTAACACCAGCGCCAGGCCCGGGCCAGGGGCCTGGATAGACCCCTTCCCTGCCCTCTGGATGCTCCGGTCTCGGACAGACACGGTTGCTCAGATGACCACACAGCTGGTGGGCAGCGACACAGGTCCGTGGGCCCTCGCCGGATGGTGGCAGAGCTCTGGGAACCCAGTGTCGGTCGGAAGGGGGCCCCCATGCCCCAGCTGAGCCTCATCATTATCACGGGGTACGTGTGGAGGGGGAGGAAGACGTTGACCCCCGCCCCCGGGTGAAGCTTCCCCAGCTCCTCCACTGACGGCACTGGACTGGCTGAGAGCAGGAGATACGCACCCCGCGGGACCCCAGGTCACCACCAGCCCCTAGCAAAGGGCACAGAGCAGGCGGAAGGCAGAACTGAGTGAAGCCCGCCAGCTGCCACGGGCTGACCTGGGGTCTGACCTTGGGGTCCAGACTGTCCAGTCTGGGCCAGAAGAAGCCAAGCTGTCAGAGAGGGGCTGGCCTGGGTCCTTCCCTGGGAAAGCAGGGAAACGGCCTAAGTCGCCCAGGAGCAAGAGAGGCCCCCACAGAGGGTGACCTCCTCGGACAGGCTGGGAGCAGGCGGCCCAGAGGCCCTGAGGAGAGGGCCTCTGAGTGGCCAGGGGGTGGGCAGCCAACAGGGGGCCTGGGTCAGAATCTCCCCGCTGGGCTACCAGGCAGGTGCCTCCTGCCAGCTACACGGTAGGGGCCTCATACCAGATACCAGGTACCTCACAGGTATCATTTTCACACCTTATGCTAATTAATTACATTTTTATAATATTATATAATAATGATATGGTTACTTTTTATGCCAATGAAATGGTAATTCTTGATGGAAGGGACAGATTCATAGGAGAAATGGCTCACCAGGCTCGCACAGAGGGGAGGTAGGAAGTGACAAGGACTGAGGACTCATCCAACCCACATAAGGACAGAGGTCGGAGCAGGGAGGGCAGCCTGGGCTCAGCAGGTCCCGACCCCACGGCTTGGCTCTTCCTGTGAGGGAGAGGACACGTCCAGTGAGAGAGGGAGGGCTGCGCCCACCCTGGACAGGGCCCGTGCAGCTGTGTGCGTGTGTCTGCACCGTGAGCGTGTGCCGTGTGCGCGTGTGTGGTGTGTGCACGCAGAGAGTGAAGCCGTGCAGACCCCAATGACATGTGAATACAAAGTATGTTTCTGTCATCTCGCCTTCCTGGATTAATGTTCAACGAAAACCCACTTCTCCAGGGCAAACCCGATTAAACCTTGTCGATCGTCTAACCTTGAGATCAAGCAGTTTCCAATTAACTTTTTTTCATTTCACTGAAATTCTAAACATAGAAATCATTTCTCTTCCATTTCAATTTAACCAAAAAATATGACTTATTCAGTGTTAATTGTTCGTATCAGTTTTTATGATTAGAGCTTCTCATCTGGGGTCTTTGGGGATCAGGAGACACACCCAAGAGCAAACCACTGGGGGAGGAGCCCCTCACTTGCCCACTTCCCAGCTTCGCAGACAATGTCCACTTTTTCTGGGTCAAATTTTGCACAATGCACTCTCAACTTAGAGTCCAAAGCAAAATTTACCATGGGTAGTTTAGTTTGTATGGATTTTATTTTGTGTGGACAATTTCTACCATTCTGACTTAATTGTAGAAGTGATAGTTTCTGGGGTTTTTGCTTGTCATTTTGTCTCGTTTTGTTTTTTCAGCTAATCCCTGAGAAAATCGCGAATAGTGTGTTAGTGAGAAAGAGGGAGGACGGGTGGAGGTGTGTGCAGGAGACAAGGGGCAGAGGGGGGCTGGGGGCAAAGGCGGGGCAGGGGTGGGGCGGGAAGCGGTGGCCGAGAGAGCTCACGGAGGCCCCAGCCTCGCATGACAGGTCAGCGCATTCTCCGGGTCAAATGCCAAAGGCGTGGTGAGGCTGCATTGCCTGCAGACGACTCTGGCTTCGTGGAGTCAGGGTTTCGGGGCGCTGGAGGGGCTCAGGACCCGGACGCTGATGCTTCTCGCCCCTGAGGGGTGGGGGGCTGCAAGGGTCAGGGAGGGCTCTGGCGGCGGACGACGACCGCAGGAGACCCCACCCCAGATGCTGTTGGGTTCAGGTGGCCCCCCGCCCCTGACCCCGCATGTGGCCGGGCGGCCATTTCCCTGCTTGAGCCCAGGCTCCCCCGCCGCTGGGCGGTCAGGGCCTCTGGACCTCGTCACATGCAGCGGCTTTGAAGACTGTAGAAACTTCAAGGGCAGCTGTATCCCTCCCGATGGCAAACTCACTGTGGAATTGAACGAGCAAAGGGGTTTAACCGAAGGCCTCAGACGGGCTCTTCAGTGACCAAGACAGCGCAGCAGCCCCAGCGGCCAGGCTGGGCCGGGCCCGTGCACCTCGGCCTCCGGCCCTGCACCCGACCGGGTCGGGGGCCCTGACTCCTCCTGGACTCTCGGCCCCACATGATGGCCTGGGGCCCAGGAGTCGTTTCCCCAGACGGAGGCCCGGGTGCAGGGCCCAGGTGCCTCATCTCCAGGAGCTCGGGTCAGGGTCCGAGCCAGCCCCCTGCAAGAGGGCAGGATGTGGAGGCCCGTGGAGAGTGCCCCCCAACACCGGGGCTCCAGCAAGGGAGGCTCTTGCATCCACAGCTCTCTTGCTGGGCTTGAGAAAACCACTTTCCTCTCCCTGCTGCTGGCCTCATCTGGAGAAATTCTGTGCTCCCCATTCAACTTAACCTGAATTAATCACCACAGTGATTAGTTGTGGGCAGGTGCCTCCCTCCCTCTGTCTCCCCCTTATTTGCTTGCAGATGGCTCAGCGGCCTCGGTGGAACCCCTCGGCGGGTCCAGGACCCGTGGACCAAGGCTGAGGCCGCCTGGAGTCGGCCTGCACGTCCTCGGTGACCTGGGTCCACGCAGCCGCTCCGAGGGGCTCCTGGACGCCCTCCCGGCCTGGAGGGAGGATTTCTGCTGCTTTAGCTCCGCTACCTCAACCCCTCAGCCCTTCCCAAGTGCAGAGACTAAGATTCTAAATCCATCAGCAAAGAATCAAGGAACCAGGCCCGAGGGGCACCCCTCATGTGCCTCCTGTGTGACTGAGCCCTGCTGCTTGGGGGCAAAAGCCCCTCCCGACCCCCCGGGGCCCGTGGACGTGGTCCTGAGGTGTCTGGCCGCACCTCTGCAGACCTGGGCTTGGCGACAGTCCCTGAGATGAAGCGCAACTAGGGCCTGGGGCACTTAGAGGGAGGCCCCAGGACAGCAGGGCCCAGGTTGGGGGGGAACATCCATTCCAGGCCACACAGGAGACTCTGAAAGGTGGAAAGAGGAAGGAGAAGTGGGTCCCAGGACCAGGGCTCTGTCACCCCACCCAACAGAGACGGCCTCCAGGCCGGTGTTCCCAGCTCCCGGCCCGGCAAAGGAGGAGCTCAGGTAGGGTCACTCTCTGCCTCTGCCCTCTGCCCCCTGCTCTGTTCTCTGTGCTGCTGCTGGCCACGGGCCCTAGTTTCCGAGGAATCTGGGTGATTCCAAATTGCACAAGGGCAAACGGGGACAGGGAGGGACCCGGGGCATCTGGTGACGGTCCAGCTGCTCATGATTGGAGACTCACCCGGGGGGGGCGGGCACAGTGCCCACAGGGAAAGCCCTCGGGACAAGCACCAGATGCTGACAAGCTCCCGAACATTCTTTCCAATGCGAGTTGCCAGGGAGCGGACGCCAAGAGGGAGGGCAAGGCCACGTTCAGTCTCCAAGGGTATGCATCTCCATGGCCGAATCCTGCACTGTCCCCCAGGCTCACCAGAGCCCCGAAGAAGGGACAGCCTGGGTGTTGGAGACGGAGGCCTGGGGCCAGGTCCCTGTCCCGTCACTCGAGCAGGATGGCCTTGGGCAAGTCCCACATCACCTCCTCTGGACACTGGAGGCCACACAGTGCCCACCTCGGTGACTTGTAGGAGGGTCCAAGGCGATGGCTCACCCCACCACCACCATCAGCACCACGACCTTCATCATCCCATCGCCGTCACCTTCACCCCCTGGGAAGGCACGTGGGCCAAGCCACTTCCTGGAGGGTCTGCCTACCCTGCAGGGCCCAGAGGGCTCCCCGGCCCCTCTGCCTGCCTGTTTACTTGGACCCTAACCACTTGCTAATGGGATCTGGGCTGGGTGGCAGCTGAGATCACTAGGAAAACCTCAAGGAGGAGGGAAGATGCTGGACACCTGACCTCCTGGTGGGAGGAAGCAGGTGTGTGGGGCCCGGGTGGGCTTGGGGGAGAGGGGATGGCAGCCCGAGCCCAGCCTGAAGCAGAATCAGTTCCTTTCTGTCAAAGTTTAGTTCTCCAAAACTCGTGAAATGAATCGTTCCCACGGCAGACTGAATGAATGAATCAGACCCCAAGTGTGTTGCCTGCACAAGCATATCGGCGGGAAACCCACATTTGCCCCCCCAGGTGAAGACACAGGACAAGCCTCTCTCCCCTTTCACATCCTGCCCTGGATTTCGTGACGGTCACTGGCTTGCTTTTCTATGTAATTTTATCATGAGTTAGTTAACTTTGCCCGTTTCTTAATTTCTAGTCAGCAAAATCTTGCTTCCATGTCCTGGGACCCGCTTCTCCCTGAACGGAGTCCTTCCTGCCAGAGTCTGGGGCAGCGATGGGCTCCACTGAACAAACACCCCACACGTTGTTCACGCTGCTCTGAGTGTTACATTTGGGTTGTTTCCCGTTTTTTTTTGCTTTATAAATAATACTGCCATGGACATTCCCACAAAATCCCCAACTCCTCCACGCGGGAATTTCTCCAGGACTGATGACGGGGCGGGGGGGGAGGCGCCCGTCTGGGGTGTGCTCACCGGGCTTTTCCAAAATGCTGGTGCCAAGTGACCACCAACCCAGCGGGGCGTGAGGGTTCCCGCACCCTCACCAGCCGCTGGTCTGGTCTTTTTTAAACTTTTGCCAAGCTGCCGGGTGAGTAATGATCTTGTATTGTGATCTTAACTCGCTTTTCCTGATTACTAATGAGGTCTGATCGTATCTGGGTTCCTCTTTGCTGAGCCACTTGCCCAGTGTTAAGTCGGGCGCTTTGTCCTACTGACTCCTATTAGAGTTTGGTTTTCCATATTCCCGGCCTTCCTTTTTTGGTTGAATGTACGCAAATCTCCTCCCACTCTGTGGTTTGTCTCTTCTCTCCTTTTATGGGGCCTTTTAATGAATCAGAATTTCTTAATTTTGATGTATTAGAATGGATCAGTCTTTGCCTTTATGGCTATTATTTGTAAATTGTATAAGAAGTCCATCCACAGCCCAAAGTTACAAAGATGTCCCTCTATATTCTCTAAAATGCTCTAGTTTTGTGTTACATTTAAGGATTTGTCTACCTGGGTCATTTTTTTAGTGTGAAGTAGATCCTCACCTCCCACTTAACTCCCTGTTTATCTCTGTGTTCAACGCCCATTGGTCTCTGCAAACTTGGGGGCAAGGTTTGCACAGTGACCCCCCCCCCACCATAGATTCTAGAAGAGTTGTTGACTTTCAGTCTGTTCAGCTTCTTCCTTGTTGTGAGGACGGGGTGGTGATTTCCCAGCTCAGCGAATGCAAAACCAGAACCAGAAGTCGACCTCCTCTGTTGAGTGTCAATACCATGTGCGTGCCTTGTTTCTGAGCTCGCTGGTCTGTTCCACTGGTCTGTTCTGTTCCCTCATCAGTGCACCAGGTCGTGAAGATTAAAGCTATAATCGCCTCGATATCAAAGCCAGTCTGTCCCTTGTCCTTCAGAGCGACTTAGCTATTCTCAGCTCTCTGCACCTCAACATAAATTTTTGAATCAATTTGCAATGATCCACCAAAAATAAAAAAAGAAATTTAGGCTGGGATTATACAAATCCACGGATTCCTTTTGGGGAGAATTGACTCTCAAGTTCAAGACTACAGCATTTCATTGCTCTAATTACTTGGGTCTTGTATGTCTCTCAATTTTTCTAGATCAATTTCCTCTATAAGAATCTTACACATCTTTTGTTTTTCTTATGCCTTTCATACTTTTATGCCTTATAAATGATAAATTTTCTAAATCTCAGTTTGTCACTGGCCTATAGAGAAGCAGCTAAGTTTTACATATTGATTTTGAATGTAGCAAACTTCCTGGGTCTCCTATTAATTTTGACAATTTATCTCCTTGTTCTTCAGCCCTTTCTCCACACATTATCATGTCCTCTATGAACAGTGAAAGTTTTCTACTCTGCTTGTCGATCTTTGGCGGGGCCTCCCAAGTGATGCTGAGTGAAACTGGTGGCAGGGAAATTCCTCCTTGTTGCCGGTCTCAGAGTGAAAGCTATAGGGTTTCTTACACATACAATTAAGGTTAAGGAAGTTTCCTCTATTCTTAATGGAAGCACTTTTTCATGAATGGATATTGAATTTTATCAAACATTTTTCATCTGTTGATGTGATCTTCCCCTTAAATCTGTTGAGATGGATGTTTATATTAATTGACTTTGTAGAAATTAAACCACTATTGTATTTCTGGGATAAACACAACTTGGTCATAACGTATAATCCCTTTTCTACGTTGTAAAGATTCGTTGATTCTTTAGGGCCTATAATTTTCCTTTCTTGGACTGCTCTTCGTAAGTTTTGTTTTCAAGGGTCTATTAGCTTCTTAAGATGAGTCGAGAGTATTTCCTTCTTAGCTGTGCCTGGAAGAGTTGAGTGGATTATTTGTTTCTTGAATATATTGCTAAAAATCACCAGTGAAGGCATTTGAAGCTGGAATTTCTTAATAAGAGGATTTTTAATTTTAAACATATAAAAGTAATATATGAAGATTCTCATACATTGCTGGTAAGGGTGCAAGTTGATACCATCACTCTGGATAACAACTCAGCAATTTCTACTAAAGTTAAACGATCACATCCCCAGTGTGACCAGGACCTGAGCACACACATCTACCCAGACAAGTGTGGGTCACACCTGCTTTACCCCGAGAGCCCAGAGCTGGAAACTGCCCACTTGTCCATCCACGGGGCTGCAGTTTATCCCCACGATGGAATAGTGCACACCAGCAAAGCAGAACACAAGGCAGATTCACATGACATGAGTGGGTGTCACAGGCACAGAACTGGGTGACAGGAGCAGACGCTGTGATCTCACCCACGTGAGCTCGAGAAGGAGCAAAGCCGAGTCATGGAGACGACACCCGCGTGGCCGGGACTGGGGCAGGCGTTAAGTCACTGCCCTCGGTCCCCCCCCCGCCACCGGGGCCAGTGTTCCTCCCCCGGGCGCCAGCCTGGAAGTCGAATCGCGGTCACTCAGAGGCGGTGCTTCTGGGGAGATGCTCCAGGCAGCTCTGGGGGGTCTGGAAGCATGAATGTCCCATAGAAATTCAACCATCTGTGACTTCACATTGGTGTGCTTTGCCTCATTCCCTGGCGAGCGAATGGACCGGAGGGGTCCCCTGGGGTGGTTCCTGGGCTGCCCGTGGGCCTGGGAAGGAGGCACTTTGGGCATCATCTCATTGGACAAGCAGGGAAACTGACACCCAGAGAGGGAATGGCCGCCCAAGGCAGGGGTAAGTGCCACAGATCTGAGTCAGGCTGGACGTCAGGGAGGGGAGGGAACACGTGTCGCTCGGCCCACAGTCAGAACAGAGCCTCTCAGGCAAGACCTCCTTGGTCACGGCTACGGCGGGGACCCAGGCACCTGGGCCTGCTAAGTGGGAGCCTCTGGGCCCAGAGGCGGGCCAGGAGCTGCCTTTTCCGGGCCCCGGGGCCATCTGTGGGCTCCCCACTTGGCCCCTTCTCCATGTGTCCAGCAGAGCTTTGTCTGGTCTACCAGCTGGCCGCAGGGATGGGCTGTCCCTCCAGCGGCTGGCGCCCTGGACATCACAGGAGGGCGGAAAGGGCAGGAGAACCCCTCTGCCCGCAGCACAGACACCTGCCACAGCCTCGGGCACTGATGACCCTGAGGTCATCATGACTGGCAGCGTCTCCCCAGCCACTCGATCTGGGGTCTGGGGTATCCGTGCAAGCCTGTGACTTGGGGTGCAGATTCTCCCAGCACCGCTTTGGTCCTGGGCCAGCTGGTCCTCATTTTCACACAGCTGCTCAGTGACTTGGTCGTTTCATCCGGTGGGGACGCGGTTTCAGGATCCAAAGGACCCTCTGCCTGCGAACTGCGAGCCTAGATTCGCCCCCCAGGGAGGACCCCATCCGAGGACCCTGAAAGCCTCCCCCACATTTGTGGGTGACAGCGGTCCCTCCAGATACTTGGGTCTGCGGCCGGGCTGTGTCCGCGCAGAGAGCAGAGCCGGGATCGCGGTGGGAGAGGGGCCAGGAGGGCAGACGCTGCAGGAGGTGGGGACGCTCCTCGACAAGAGGAGGCAAGGCCGCACCACCGAGTTCCGGATGCGGCTCCCAGCACAAGCCTGGTCTTGCGGGGACGGGCCGCCCCTCCTGGTGCTGACAGCCCGGCCCACGGGCAGCCTCTCTGGGCTGCAGGTGGCCTGTCGAAGACGGGAGATCATCCCTAGGACCGGGGAGATTGATGGCATTCCTGGGGACCCGCCCTGCACCCCGTGGACGCAGCCCCAGATCCGGAGGCCAGTCTGCGAGCATCCGCAGTGCCGCAGGCCGTGTCGAGATGAGCTGGCCCTGGCCCTGGGCCGGGGAGATAAGACACCTACACAAACAAGGGCACAAAGGCTGCTCTCATGGCCACACCAGCTGCGTGCCAAGCCTTCAGCGGGCACTTTATGGCACGTTATCTGCTCTGCACCCCACAACAGCCCTGCCAGGTGGGATTTTCGCTCCCATTAAACAGATAAGGAGACAGGGTTCTGAGAGGCGAGGGGGTGGCCAAGGTCACGCAGGTTATAAAGTGGCTGTGCCTGGATTCCACCCAGGCCCACCTGGACAGAAGCCCACCTCCCTTTAATAGAGTAATAAATAGACTCTTTGTTTTAAAGAAAACATTTTGAAAAGCAATGCTGGTCCTGGGGAAAGAGCAGGGGTGGGACACGTGCACGGCCTCCACCCCTCCTAGCATCCCACAGACCTGGCCAGGAGACACCACCTGCAGAGGCAGAAGCCCAGGGGCAGTGGGGAGAGAGGGCAGCCGCCCGAGGGCTGTGACGCAGCCTGGTCTGCATGCAGAACCCGCGTAGGTCCAGGGGGTGGTGGCCCCAGGTGCCTCGAGCTCCGCGGGGCAAGACGGGGTGAGCCCGTGTGAGTCCCTGATCTGCGCCCCCATGACTCGCTTCTCTGACCCCAGCAGGATTTGGAGATTTGTTCAGATGACCTGGTCTCTGCAATGCCAGACTAGCTGAGACCCAGAAACCACAGGACAAACGGGAATCCAGAGGGTGGGTGTGAGAGCGGCCCAGGACAGGCAGGGTCTTCATTTCCAGCAGGAGCCCGGGAGGGTCTTCCCAGAAAACAGCAGCACCACCCGGGAGCACATGGCCCTGGAGATTTCTGGCGAAATGGCCCAGCCGGATCCCCTCACGAGGCACACGCCACGGTCCCCAGGCTGCAGCAGGAAAAACAGGGACCAAAGCAGACCCAGAGATGCTGGTTCAGGACAGAGCCCAGGTGAGGAGACCAGGTGAGGAAACTTCTCAGATGTCCTCGGTGTGAGGACAGGCCCAGCGACCATGAGATGGCCCAGGCTCTGTTGAGAAGGGGCAGCCAGAATAGGAAATAAAAATAAAATTGGAAATAAAAATCCGATAGTAAAACAGAACATCTGGGTGATACAGTTGAAGAAATCTCCCAGAAAGTAGAGACGAAGGACAAAGTGGTACAAAATTGGAGAAAAGAGCCTTAGAACCATGGACGATCAGGTCAGGGGGCCCAATATCCAAATAGGAGTTTAGAAAAAGAGACTAGAGAAAATGGACAGAAGGAAATCACTAACGAAACAATCCAAGAAAATGTGCAGAACCGAAGACATGTTTAGATACAGAGACAAGGCAGAGAACTGGCCACAGAGCCTTGGGGGCAGAGGGACAAGTTGGAGCCACAGGAAGCAGGCGTCACTCAACGGTTCCGACGTCTCCACAGTGGTGCGGAGGCTGTGAGTCCTCGGAACTAACGGTGTCTCCGCAGTTTTGGAGGGAAGTCATTGCAGCTGGGACTCCACCGGCAGCCACACCGCCAGCCAGAACAGCGCCAGCCACGTCTGGTGTGATCCTCCCAGACAACTTCATTCAGACACGCACACGGCCGCACAGTTCCACGAGCGAGTCCTGCTGTAAGGATGCCGTCAAGGACGGTGTTCTCTGCCGCGACGTACACAGCTCTGCTCTCTTCTTGCCGGCCACGCGTGCTCCTTTCCACGCACGCTGTGACCTACTCAGCCGCCACTGTGATGGGCTTGTAACCTGCCTCGGTGTTTCTGCTCTTCCCGGTAATTGTGCAGGGATTGTCCACGAGCAGGTCCCGGGGTCCGTGTGGGAGCATCTTAGCAAGACAGAGGCCCAGAAGCGGAATTCCCAGTGTGCGTGCTCTCAATGTTGGCAGGTGCTGCCTTCCAGGAGGGTGGACCCGGTTCCCCACACCCATGCTGGTGCGAGAGGGCGCTCTGGCAGCCTTGCCAGCCCGAAATAGCCGCCGTCGCCTCGGTTGGTCAGTCTGGTAGCCAACCCCCCAAAAAAGGGGCAGATGTGAGTTTCCCCGATCACCTGTGAGGTGCACCCTTTCCTCTCCCATGACTCACAGGTGCCTGTCCTGTGCCCCTTCTTCTGTCACTTCTTTTCTTTTTATCTTTGACACGTAGACGCTCTTCCTATAACTGGAGTATTAACTCTGTTGAGTACACACGCTCCCATCCTATCATCCACATTTTAACTTCCATACACAAGTTTTAAATTTTTAGGTGATCAGACATGTGAATCTTTTCCTCTATGGTTGCTGGGTTGGTATGTGGCTTATAAACCATGCCGAGTCCCGAGGAGCTTCGGGTCCTGAGGGCTTTTCTCAACCAGGTGCAGGAGCTGGTCAGCGGCAGCTGGCCCTGCTTTCCCGTGCCCCAGGCGGGGGGAGGGGAGCGCCACCCTCCTCTCCCAGGGCCGTTCCCTGAAGCCCCGACCCCTGAGGGGGGCTGCCCTCAACATGCACAGAGCGCTTCCTGGTCTGGGGTCCAAACTGCTGGTCTGATTACAGGAGGAATGCAGACCTGGGGAGATATTGGGTGACCCCCCCCCACTCTCTTCCTTCCTGGAAGACCCTGGTCAAGCCACAGAAGCGCAGAGGCTATCAGGACGTTGAGGGGATGGCCCACCCTCGCTGTCCAGGCGATGAGCACAGTCACCCATCAGGTGGCTCTGCAGAAACAAGCCCTGTGGCCCTGCTCCACGAGCTAGCACAGGTGACGTGGGCCCAGGATGCGCTGCAGGCCCCTCACAGCCCCGTCGACCCCCTGGGCGGAGTCGCCGTCATTCCCCTTCCCAGAAAAGATCCCCGAGGAACCAAGTGGATGGGTGACCAGGAGCAAACACTGGGCCTCGATTTGAATTTAGGGAAGCAGCCTGGCCATTGCCACCCTGGCAGGTGCCCAGCTCTCCCAGGAGATGCCCCGAGGGCAATAGGCCAGCCTCCCCTCACCCTCCCCACTCCTCAGATTCCCCTGGGGTCTCTGCGTCCACACCACCTATGCCGGGAGGGAAGAACCCGGAATCTGTGTCTGTCCTGGGAGGGAAGGGGCTGAGCAGGGAACCCTGGGCCTTGGGTTCACTGTCGCTCTGTCACTGCCTCTCTGGCCTTGCACTGCCACGTCCCCTCCCAAGACTGCTCCCTCC
This sequence comes from Balaenoptera musculus, assembly GCF_009873245.2. Lineage (NCBI taxonomy): Eukaryota > Metazoa > Chordata > Mammalia > Artiodactyla > Balaenopteridae > Balaenoptera > Balaenoptera musculus. The sequence goes on along the minus strand of NC_045799.1, from coordinate 88,361,612 downwards.
CCTGTGGTTCCCTGGGGGGCATCTCAGGAGCAAGTCAGCTCCCAGGAGTCAGGGCGCTTCCGAAATTGCTCCGGCATGTGGATTTGGGGGCAGTTGTCCTGAGAGCCTGGGTGCCTGTGTGTGTATACTTGTGCACGCACATACGTGCCCGTGAGCAGGCGTGTACGTGTGCACAAGCATTTGTGTACTCGTTTGCAGGTGTGTGCAGGTGTCCTCCATCCACGTGTGCGTGCACACACATGTGTCGTGGACACACTAACTCAGCTCCCCCAGCCCCACAGCAGCCCTGACTTGCAGCTGAACGAACAACACTCTCCCAGCAGATTCGTTTGTCTGGACACCAGCTCAGAGGCTGGAGAGCAGAGCACACCACGCACTCCCACCCTTGGACAGAAAGTTTCTCCACCAAGAAGGCAGAAGTTCTTCTTTTTCTCCTTGTTTGTCCAGAGACATTCACTGCACAACATTCTGCTTATGAAAAACCTCACGATAGCCAGGGCTGCAAATCCAAGAGAGAAAGGGGGTGGGGACGGGAGGAGCAGCTTCTATTTCAAATTGTAGCGAGACTTCTCTTCAGGAGCAGGCCTGTCAGTAAGATTTTCTGGTCAAGGACCTGAGCCCTCCCTCGCGTGGGACTCGAGAGGGTCCCCGCAGAACAAACGCACCTCCACCCGCCACTGCAGCTGGGACCCTCCCAGCACAGCCTCGGGGTCCAAAGCTCCCACAGGGGGCCCATTGCTCTGCTAGCCACTGCCACCCTCGTGGGTGCACACGGGGTCTCCCCTTTCAAAGTCAGCCTGCACACCCAGGAAACGGCCTTTCCACCCCTCGTCGTTCTCCCAGGCCACTGAACTGTCCCTCTTCCCCGGGGCTGCTCCCGTGAGCCCAGAGGTTGTTTCCAGAAGGGCATCTGGCCACGTGGATCCCCAGATGGGCTTTGCCCCCGCTGAGGGGAGCGAACACAATACGTGAAGGAAGCTGGAGGTCTGGGGGCAGGTGGACCCCATCCAGCCTCCCGTAGAGCCTGATGGGCATCTCCGGGCTGAGGGCCGGCCTCGGGGGCTCCTGGGTGGGGGACCCGGGCTCTCCCTCCTCGGGGTGGGGAGAGAGTCCTCAGCAGCCCCGCCTCCAGCTGGCCCGGCTCCCTCCTCAGGCAGCTGCCCAGCTTGGGCTCAGACAAGGACCCCAGAGAACTACTTTCTCAACCCGGCGAATCCCCCTGGCCCCCACCTCCACCAGCTTTTTAATGGTTAACCAGAGTAATAAAAACAGACGATAATGCAGTTTTTGATCCCTTATCAGCATCCCAGAAGCCTGTGAAGGCAGTGAATGTGCCACTCGGGGACCCAGCCCGACCACCCTTTCATGTGCAGCCAAGCGGCTGAAAAGGGAAAAAGCCTTTCCAAGCCAAACGCCCTTTGCCAGTGCGAATTTTGCAGTAAAAATAGAATAGGAAATTCCTAATCTGCTGTTTCATGTGTGACAAGCGGTTTTGTGGCAGGACAGGGGCCCGAGAACGCTGTCCCTTCATCTGAGGCCCGGCCTCCTTCCCCCAAGAGAGCACATGCCTTGCCTGAGGCCTTTGTGCTTTGCGACCAGCCGGCCAGGCGTTACTGTGGGGACCAGAGACTCCGCCGGGCCTGCCTGCGTCCCCTCAGCTTTGATCTGCATTTGGCACCATGAACACTCCAGCCCCCATCCTGGCCCCAGACCCCCAGGGCCTCGGTCTCCACGACGCAGCTTCCCCAGATGGCTCTCCGATGCCAAAGACAACCAAGCCTGGAGGTGGGGCTGGAGAACCCCGGGGTCCACCTGCTGCTGGCAGCCCGGGGAAACCAGGAGAAGACAGAGGCACATCAGGACGTGTGGAAGCTCGGCAGTGGGGGCACTTTCGTCTGGGGGCACCTGCTCTGTGCCGAGCTCTCTGAGTCTTAATGGCTGGGGTGCGTTTTACCACCAGTTCTTAAGAAAGCACAACCTTCTGGACATGTTCGCAAGTCTAGGAATATTTTTTGATAGTTTTAAGGGTCTGGCCTCTTATTTGAAAAGATGCTGGATGCAGGAACAGAGGCATGAACGAATCAGTGAGTGAACGAATGAATGAATGGCACATTCCTCTTCCAGGAACGAGGGGAACGGTCCAAGGGCGCCCCCATTTGGGGTCTGAGGGCCACAAGCTCCTTCCTTTTCCTTTAAGGGCCTGGTTCCGGGGCCCCAGGGCAGGGTGGACGCTGCCTAAGGGCTGGAGCAGCCCAGGGGCCGCCCCATAAGCCCTTCTCCTCTGAGAAAAGCAAGGCCCCTGTTCCGAGTCTGGCTCCTTCCCACCATTTCTGCTGAATTTTCACCTGTCCCCCCGCAGTCCCGATGGGGTGTCTGAGGATGCTCTGTGCAGAGCCCCGTGGCCCCCTCCATCCTTCCCCCCCTCGTGCATCCCTCCAGGGGTGCCTGGGCCAGGTGCTGGGACCCACAGGTGGAAATGGGGCACAGTTCCCGCCCTCGGGGGCCTCAGGATCTGGTGGAAGAGAAAAACGTGGAAACATCACCCGGATTTAGGGTTCAGGTAACTACTTCAGCCCTGATCCCACCATGTGAAGGTTGGCCAAAGGGCAGATGGCCATCAGCACGGCACCAGCAGGTGCCCCATGAAGGGGGAGGGGAGGGTCTTTCAGCGCTGCAGCCGAGGGCACCTGGATGTGAGGCCATGGGCGCAGACGCAGGGGGGTGGGCTGGACAGGAAGGTGGGCACACCTCGTCTAAGTGCAGTGACACTGCTGTCTGGGTCTCTGGATTTATCATGCTGACCAGAGCTGCTAAGTCTAGGGAGGCGGACGCTGTCTGCCTCACTCCAGCTGGGATGCACTGGTGAGTGTGTAAACGGTAGGTGGGAAAGGTTGTGGACCCTGCCACCTGACTTGCCCAGCCACCCTCTGCAGGGCTGTCACATGGCCACAGCAGCCTGGTCCTGGGTCCCTCCAGCTGGAGGAGAAAGTTCGGATGTATGGAATTTGCAAGGAGGCCCACGACTCAGAAATCCCACAAAGGGGCCCACCTGTGTCTGCACTGACACCACCCCTGCTGCTGGCCCACAGAAGGCTCCCAATGGCCCTGGAGACACCAGAATGGCCCAGCTCTCACTGCTGGGAATGAGCCCAGCCAGACAGGCCCCCAGCCCAGCAGCTGGTCTGGTGCGCCCTGCTGCCACCGACCCGCAGGGTGACCCCAGGGGGCCCTCAGACCCCACTCTGACCCTCGGCTTCCAGACCCAAGGTCCGTTTCCCTTCAAGGTGGTGGTTCCAACACTTTGGGCAGTAAGGTCAGAGCTCAGGGGGTCAGAACCCCCTGGCCTGTGGGAGTGTCGCCAGCTCTCGAGGGACGGGACCTCCCAAAGCCCACAGGAACCTCAGCTGCCAGCCTATGACCAGCAGGGGACAGCAGGACGGTCCGTCTTACAGACAGAGGAGCAGGACACGGGGAGGCAGGGAGGCTCAGGAAAACACGAGGCGGGCAACTCCTGAGGCATATTTACAGCTGGAAAAAGGAACCCTGTGAAGACACGGGCTGTCTCGAGTCCAGAGCTGAAGGTTCGCTCTAAGTTCACGGGTGCCTTTTTGCCCGTGCCACGAACATCCTTCCTGGGGCTGTGGGAAAAAACGCAGATGGATGCGTGAGAAGCGGCTTCCTGGCCCGGGACTCTGGGTGGGTCGGCCTGGAGGGGCACAGGGACCCCGCAGGGAGTCGGGGGGGCAGCTGCCCAGAGTCATCATTCTGACTCCTGCCGCCCTCCTTTCCTGGGTTCACCTCTGGCAGCCCCCTTCTCAAGAGCCTGCCTGCTCACTCGAGTCCAGTTGTCTTCCCAGGAGCAGTGGCATTTCAAAGGGTCCCAGAGGATGAAGAGGAGCTCGCCAGGCAGAGAGGAGGGAGGGCAGCGGGCGTGGGAACCAAGGGAGCTCAGCCTCAGGGAGTGACCACGTGCAGACATGTGAGGGGAGCAGGGAGAACAGGGCCGGGAGGGAGCGGTGTGGCTCCGGAAAGCCCCGGGGTGGGGGGTCTGCGGGGCTGCTGGCGGGAGCCCAGCCGGAGGCTGCCCTGGCTGCTGGCTGGCGGCTTCACAGGAAGAGGCTTTCCTTCTTCTCCGGCTGGAGATGAGCGGAGGAGAGGGAGTGGGTGGGAGGGAGCTGGGGCGTGCCCCCCCACCCCCCCGGCCGGCTCCGGCGGAATCCAGGAGGGAGGAAGGAAGCTGCAGGCAGGCGGCAGCTTGTTGCAGTTGGAGGGCGGCGGCCCGGCCAGGCGTGCACCACGCGGGTCAGGACACGCCGCCGCTCAGCCAGCCTCCCCTCTCAGCGTCCCCCTTGACGTCCTGGCTCCTTGACAGTCTCCAGCGTCTCCGCTGCAGGTCGGGTGGGGCCCCCCTGGGAGAAGGGGTCCGGGAGCTGGGACTTAGGTTTCATCCTCACATCTGCCTGTGACCAGCCTGGTGCTCGGCCTGTGGGGACGGAGGGATATGTCTGCAGCTGGGAGGGCCGGGACGTGAGGCTTGGGCCCGAGGGAACAACCAGACGATGAGAGGACATGAGGCACCAACTCTCCCAGCAAGAGTGGGAGGCTCATGGAGCTGGAGATCAGGGTCCCTTCCTGAATCAGAGCCTCAGCACCCTTGTCTGAGCCATGGGCCAATAGCCTGTTACAAGGCTCACCTTATCAGAGATGCTGGACATAGGTGCTCCCTGAGGGCTGTGTGGATGGATAGATGGATGGATGGATAGACTGATGGATAGATAGATGGATGGAAGAATGGGTGATGGATGGGTGAATGGATGGGGGGGTGGATGGATGAATGGGTGGATAGACGATCGGATGGGTGGGTGGATGGATGAATGGGTGGATAGATGATTGGATGGGTGGGTGGATGGATGGGTGGAGGGTGGGAGGGTAGATGACTTGTTGGTGCAGCAGAACTTCAGAAAATGTAGAGACAGGCACAGTTGGAGAGTGTCATTAGTTCAGTAGTGTTTCCTGTGTGCCTGCTGTGAGTCCATCTGTGTACATGGCACCAGAGGAGGTGCTACATGACAAACAGAACCAGGCTTTGCAGAGGGAGCTCTGGGGTTGATCACGGCATCTTCTGTTGCAGATAATGATAACACTAGTACTCAGTGAAACCGGAGGCAGCCCTTACTCCCTCCATACCAGGGCCAGCACAGATGCCCTAGAGAGGTGAGGCTGTGCTCAGACAGGCCTGGCTGCAGGAGAGGGTCCACGGTGGGGAGGGTGGGCAGAGTCAGGGCAGTGTCCTCCAGCCTGGCCGAGGATGCCCTGTGAGTGGCCTCTGAGGGTCTGGCCCTACCCCCCGGCCCCTGACCCTTGTTCCTTCTTGTGTCCCCCTCATGCCGGGCTCTGGTCAGCTCCCCGTGGGCGCTCGCACGTGGAGCTTTGTGAAGATCTCTTGGCGCTCACTGGCTGGCCGGTACCCTCTCCCGTTGACATGTGAAAACAGTGAGAGGGGAGCGGGAGGTTGGCCTCTGGGAGCACTTAGAAGGCCGCCTTGGTCTTAGGACTCTCCAGGTCTCCCTGAGAACCCCTGCCTCTCTCTCCACTTCTGGTTTCTCCTCTGGTCCCAGCCTCTGCTTCCCCGTGGCTTCTGCTGTCTTGTGTCTCGGGCTTAAATGAGGCCCTTACCTTACATCAGCTCCACGGACGGGCAATTCTTCAAGTTTCTGAGTCCAAGCCCATGACAGAGACCTGGTCCCGTTGTCCAGCCATCAGTGGAGGCCTGGTTGTATTGGTCATGGGTCCGCAGGCGGCACCTGGACGGGGTGTCCTCGGGTTGGCTCTTTTCTGGGTCAGGCATGGCCTGACTGGAGTTCCAGACCCGAAGCCATCCATGTCAGGGACAAACAGCTCTGTCCCCAGATTCAGCACCATTAAAAGGACAGTAAAGGGACACCATGAATAACTCCAGGCTAGTAAGCTCTGCAGCTGAGAAAAAAAGGAAAAAATTATTTAAAAAACACAAACCGTCAAAACTCAACCAAGATGAAACAGATCATTTGAATAGTCCTATAATCATGGAAGAAATTGAATTGATAATTTAGAATATCCCCAAAAAAGAAATCTCCCAGATCCAATGGTTTCACTGGAGAATTCTACCAAAACTTTAAAGAAGGAGTAACACCAATTTTACACAATTTCTTCCAGAACATAGAAGAGGAGGGAATACTTCCCAGCCTATTCCATGAAGATGGCATTATCCTAATACCAAAACTAGACAAAGACAATATAAACACAAACACATAAAACCACTACAGACCAATGTCTCTCATGAACTTAGGTGCAAAAATCCTCCATAAAATAAAAGCAAGTTGAATCCAACAATGTATAAAAAGAATTAGACACCAGGACCAAGTGGGATCTATCCCAAGTTTGCAAGTCTAGTCAATGTTAAAAAACCAGAAAATGTAATTTACCATATCAACAAGCTAAAAAAGAAAGCATATCAATTGACGCAGAAAATGCCTTTGACAAAACGCAACACCCATCCATAAGAAAAACCCAAGGCAAACTGGGAGTAGGGCGAATTTCTTCAGCTTGATACGAGACAGGGTTGTTCTCAAGGTTGGAGGTGATCCTGCACAGCCGGAAATATTACTTATTTATAATTAGTAAACAAACAAACATTCATCGTTTTTGAGCATGTACTATGCTCAGGTGTCGTCCGGAGCATTTAACATAACCATGTCCCAAGAGAGAAAGCACTCCTGATTTGCAGGAGAGCAAGCTGAGGCTCTGAGAGGCATGGGTCCCACAGCATGGGTCCACACCTACTGGGGAGGAGTCCCGGCTCCGCGTTTCCTGTGCTTCCCACTGTCCTGGGCCCTGGGCAGAGCTGGGCCGTTTCTCCCACTTCTCTTAACTTAACTTGGTTTCCGCTCCCGATGCTGGAGCCCAGTGGCCAAGCCTGACCTGGAGCTCCTCCCGGGAGCACACAGGCCGTGTGATGGGGACGGAGGCCAGCAGGCCTGAGGTCTTGGGGGAGGCCCCAGCTAGGGAGCAGAGGGGCAGACAGGCTGGGTTCCTGGTGGGCAGGGCGTCTGGCTGTTTGTGGGAAGGCCGATGATGGGGAAGCCACATCAGAGGGCCATGGCCTTCCTCCGGCCCGGCTGGCCCTGGCCCGGCCTGGCTGTTCCCTTCTGAGCAGGGGAAGCATGGTGAAATCACCTAATTTGCTGCTCCATTTCTTAGCGATGAATAAGACGTGAAGCAGTATGACAATACACCCCACTAGCGGTGCTGGGTAAAGGGCATTTACAGTACTTCTTCCAGGTGTGCTGGAAATCTCATACCGACGGTAATTAAGGCCTCCTAGTTCCAGCCCAGCCCACACTGGCCTGAAATGGCCTTTTTAGCCACTGACTTCCTTTCCCGTGGGCGTCTGGGGCCTGAGGCCTCAGGACTGCTGGGCTTCAGGGTGGGGAGAAAACGTCCCTCAGCCTCAGCTCTGAGTACGTCGTGGGTATGGGCGAAAGAGGACGTCAGTTCAGGGCGAAAGAGGAGCCTTGGGGCTTATCCCCTCCCACCTCCCCACTCCCACCCTCTTACAAAGAGCCAAACGCCCAAGATGAGGAGGGGAGGACTCAGCAGGGAGGCCAGCGGGTCTGCGTGACACAGAGCCGAGAGCCGCGGCAGAGGAGAGGCCTGGGAGGAGGGGGCGGGGGCACACATTGCTGACTTCCAGGGACACACGTGAGTCCTGCGGGAGGCTGGCCGTCGGGCCCTGCAGCCCTGAACGGGGCCCATCCTGAGCCTGGGGCACGAGGACCCAGAAATCACAGGGCCACGTATCCTGGCTCAGAGCCCGGAGCAGGTGCTCAGAAAGCCTCAGGCCTGGAGGCAGAGGGAATCGCTGCGGCCCAGGCTTTCCAGAGACCATCCTCTCCCTCAGCCTCGCAAGGAGACCCCAGCCTCCCTCCAAGGTGCACCCCGCCCCGCCCACTGCCCCCATCTTGGCAAGGAGCAGACGCGTCAGAAACAGACAGACTGTCATCCCCAGGGCCTCCCTCTCTCAAGACCCTTGGCTGCAGGATGGGCACTTTGAATGCGTGTCACCCAGGAGGTGGCAGCCTGTCCACCACACTCCGCACCCAGCTGTTGGGTCACACGGCTGGGAGGGAACGGGAGGGCCCCAGGGCTCGGATGGGCACCTCTGCCCCATGTGGCCCTAGTCTCTAGACTCTCGTCTAAGAGCCGGGCTGCATGGCTGGAGCTTGGCGAGGATTTTGTGCTGCAGAAAGGGAGCCGGAGCCGCTGGTCTGGGGTGTTTGTCGCACAGCAGCGGTGCCGGGTGACACGTCTGTCCCTCGGGCTTGGGGCTGAGGCCTGCGTTCGTGTCACTCGAGTGCTGGCTTCCGAGTTGGGGAGTCTCGGCGGTTCTCTGCCGGCAGCTCCCCCGAGACCCTGCCCGTGGTCACCGCCCACACCTGGGTCTGTCCCTCCTTCGTGCTCTGGCACATACCCCTTGAACACCTGCACAGGAGGGGCCACCCTGGCCACAGTGCACTGTGGGGGCCCAGACGGACAGGGCCCTGCCGTCCTGGAGGACAGACGTGTGAGGGCAGAGGGAGAAGGTCCCCGAAGGAAAGCACGTGCCTGGCTTCAGGCAGGGAAGACCCACACTCCACCCCAAGGCTTCTGATCAGCCCCATCTGGAGCCCCACCTCTCGAACCCCTACACGGCCCACTGTGCCAGCCTTTGCTGTCTCCTTGGACCTGCCGAGGTCCCGTTCACCTCGGGGCCTTTGCAGGTGCAGCCCTCTCTGCCCAGAAGGCCCTGCCCCTCCCGTGCTGCTCCTCCCACCCTGCAGGAGCCCCAGTTTCCCCTCGTGTCCTTGGCACCGACACAGTCTTGGGCTGCGTTGTTCTCCCGCCTGTTTGCGGGTTTCGTGGCTGCTTCTCCCCCTGGCTCCTGAACCTCCTGAGAGCAGGGACCGTATCTTCTTGGCCGTCATGTAACCTTGGTGATAAATAGCTGGCACCCAGGAAATATTGCCGGGCACACAGGTGAATGCGTGGTGGGCAGCAGGGAGTGACGTGGTCTGATCTGCGTTCCTGAAAGAACTCTTGGAGAAAGGAAGCCCACAGAGATGGTAGAGGGGCTGCAAGCTGCCGAGGGCTCAGGAGGAGGGAGGGGCAGAGGGGTGAGCACAGGGGGTGCCTTAGGGCAGTGAAATTACTCTGCACAAAGCCATAACTGCATTTGTCAAAACGCTAAGAATATAAGACACCAAGAGTGAACCTAATGTAAACCACGAACTTTAGTTAATGATAATGCTGCAATATTGGTTCATCAGCTGTGACAAGGGGACTGACTGCATGTGTGTGGTGGGAGATATATGGGGACCCTCTGTACTTTCTGCTCAATTTTCTGTAAACTTAAAGCTGCTCTAAAAAAAATTGTCTCTTAATTTTTAAAAATCTCTCGCAAACCACAATGAGACAGTTTTGCACCCACCAGAACGGCTAAAGTGAAAACAGACAGTGACAAACGTTGGCGCAGACGTGGAGCAGCGGTACTCTCCCGCACCGTCAGTGGGAGGGACGCTGGTGGGGTCTCCAGAAGGGAGATTGGTTCCCACAGACACGTGCGCAGGTGTGCACCACATACGTGTCCAGACATGTACCCATCACACCAGAAGCGTCCAGGAGGGGTGAGTGCATCGTGGACGTTTTGTATAGCAGAGCCACAGAGAAGTGACAGTGGCACGTGGACGAATGTCATAAACTTTACAGTGAGTGATGGGAGCCAGACACAAGCACGGCCAGCGTGTAGCGAAAACAGTCAAAACCAAGGTGTGATCGTGGAAGTTTTGTGTGGCCGGAGCAGGGGGCAGGGGGAGGGCCAGCTGGGTAGGGGTCCTCACCTCCTGTTGTTGGCCCAGCAGCCGGCGCTCACAGCTGCTCCAGTTCTGGCTGAGGGCCCCCTCCTGCCTTCCCCCTCCCCTCCCCGCTCCTCATCCCCCATCTTCCCCCATCCCCCCCTCTCCCCTCCCTCATCCTCCCTCTCCTCCTCCCCATCCCCCGCTCTTCAGGACCATGGCAAAGGCCAGCGATTTCTCTAGGGAACTGGCCTAACTGGGCAAGGACTTTTTGAACCAGACTTCAGAGTGGAATTTTTTTTCTCTCAAAATAGAGAGGAATTGGCTGTCCAGGAGTTAAAGATAGAATCCTGTGGCAAGGCCAAGGTCTGAGCGCCTGTCCCAGCTGGCAGAGAGAAAGGGCTGTGGAGGCCCGGCCGCCACTGCTCCCGGGGGCTGTGGCCGGCGCTGAGTCACATGGCTGCACCCACACTCCTCACCCACTACCGTGGTCTGGGGCCAGCGCTGAACCGGGACTCAGCGGGAGACATCTGTCCTGCGAGGCAGTAAGGGCAGGGGGCCTTGAGGGGCCTCAGTCTGAGAGCCAGGTCAACTTCCACGGAGGGTCTCTGGAGGGCTTCCTGGAGGAGGGGACCCCATGGAGGCAACAAAGTACGCCGGTAAGCAGGAACCTGCCAGCAGCTCAGGGCCTGGAGTTCGGGAGGTCCGAGGGCAGTGCCGGGCAGTCAGCTTGGGACCAGCAGGGCCCGGATGTCAGCTCTGAGGGTGCATTTTATTTGTGGACAGTGAGGAACCGCTGCCAGTCGTGCAGCAAGGAGGTCAGGGGCTGGTGCAGATGAGCATCCGGCAATGGGGAGAGCCTGCCGAGGTGAGGGCCCTGCTGAGAGGGGGCCCAGCAGGGGCACACAGAGTTGGGGGCACTGGGGAACAGCGGGCCAGAGCGGGGCTCCCCGTGCCCCCCGACTCCTAAGGGAGCATGTGGGGCTCCTGATGGCCAGGTCTGGTCCATCGAGGGGTGGCCTGTCCCTAGGGTGGGGTCGCGCCCAGCCCCGCACATGGCGCTCCTGAAAGGGGCAGGCCAAGGGGCGGCTTGGGGCTCGACCAGAGACCACGGGCGGCTTCCAGCTGCCACCGCAAGTAAGGACAGATTCTCCTCACAGGAAGCCCAGGTGTGTGCTCACTGCGGTGGAATGTGTGTGTGTTTGAGGGCACATCCCCGCCGGGGGCCCGGATAGAGGGCAAGACACCTGGGGGCTGTGCAGCCCACCCCGCACCCAGCGCCCTCTCGGCCTGTGGCCTGGGGCCTGGTGCCACCTCAGGGCTGCACCTGGCAGAGCCCAGGCCTTCCGGGAGCTGGCAGCCCTGCCAGGGCTCTGACTCACCTCTCAGGGCCACTTCTTCCTGCAAAGCCGAGCGCTCTCCAGTGCCAGGCGGGAGGTGGCCGTGCACCTGGAGGGGCCCCAAGCCCCCAGAGGGAGAGCTGGGTGACGACAGGGAGGGGCCGGCCCTCGCCTCCCCACCTGTTTGCCTCGGGGCGCCTTCCCTTCCCAGCACTTCTGCAGCCTGGACCCCTTGGCTTGGTGTCTGGGAGCCCCCAACGCCCCGCCTTCATTCCAGGGGTGGGGGCAGGAGGGGGGTTAGCCCACGTGGGCGTTCGTGAGCGATGCCCCTAATGGGCCTGGAAGGCTGGCGCCCCAAATACAACACCCTGACCTCAGTGTTCACCTCCACAGGGCTGGTGGGCCAGCCGAGCCCCTCCGTCGGCCTGAGTCCTTTCAGGTCACAGAACTCACCGTCCAGGTGGCGGGGAGGAAATCGAGGCTCAGACCGTTGGCCGCTGCTCAGGGCCACACTGGCAAGAGGAGGGGGAAGGACTCAAACCCAGGCCCCGCTCCCAAATCCCCCGGCCTCTAAGGCGGCCTCTGTGGGCGGGGACAGGGCACGAGCCCAGGATGCCACGTGGTGGTTCGGGACACACACCCGAGGGAAAGAGAAGGTAAGGCCAAAGCCATGGGTGCCCCAAGGCCTGGTGTGGCCGGGGGCCTTGGGGAGAAGATCCCCCATAGCCCAGCTAGGCCCTGGTCCCGTGTTCCCCACCAGTGCTTGACCCTGTGGCCACTCTGGTCGGCCAGGCCCATCCACCCATCACAGAACCTCTTCCCTGACTCCCCGGGCAGGACCCTGCTGATCGACACCCACAATCCGCACACACGGAGATGCCGAGACCTGTGATGTCTGGTCTCCAAGGTATGAACGCTCCCGACCCAGGCAGGGCTGAGGTCCAGCTCTGAGCGACCCCTAGATCAGGGTTGGGAGGAGACGCCAGTGGCTCCCACCCCACCCAGGAGGCTGGGGTTACGTGTCCTCCAGCTCAGGACAGGGGTTTGCAAACCTTGGCCTGAGGTGACAGACTTACACTTATTTTATCAAATAAAGTTTGACAGGAACACAGCCATGTCAATCATACAGCCCAAAAGCCTAAATATTTACTACCTGCCCATGGCATACCCATGGCATACGTGATAGCAAAATGTAAAATAATTAGGAAGCAATGAGTTTTAAGTATTAATTCGCTTTTTAAAAAACAACTTTATTGACTTATCATTTTCATACAATAAACTACACGTATTTAAAGTGTAAAACTGATAAGTGACATATTGTATATGTATATTATTTGTACATAAACATACCTGTGAGACCATCCCCACAATAAACTAATGGACATGCCCATCACCCCGTGTTACGTTAGTCCGTGTTTCCTAGAGTTCATACAAGCAGAATCATGTGATGTGAAAGCTTTTCCATCTGTCTCCTTTCACTCTATTCTGAGATTCATCGTGCAGTGCATTCCCATCCTTTTTTGTTGCTGAGCACTATTCCATCAGTGAACATACTGTAACATGTTGCTCTGTTCGCCCATTGATGGATATTCAGGCTCCATCCAATTCTGGACTGTCACAACCAAGGCGCTGTGAGCACTTGGGTACAAGTCTTTGCAGGAACATATGGTCACTTTTCTTGGTGAGTCCCTAGGCATGGAACAGCTGGCCCACATGGCAGGTATATGTTCAAGTTTCTAAAACTGCCAGACGGCTTTACAAAGTGTTTTTTTTTTTGTTTTTTTAATACATTATTTATTTATTTTTATTTTTGGCTGCCTTGGGTCTTTGTTGCTGCGCACGGGCTTTTCTCTAATTGCAGCGAGCGGGGGCTACTCTTCGTTGTGGTTCCCAGGCTTCTCATTGGGTGGCTTCTCTTGTTGCAGAGCACGGGCTCTAGGCACGCGAGCTTCAGTAGTTGTGGCACTCGGGCTCAGTAGTTGTGGCTCGCGGGCTCTAGAGCGCAGGCTCAGTAGCTGTGGCGCACGGGCTTAGTTGCTCCGTGGCATGTGGGATCTTCCCGGACCCGGGCTCAAACCCGTGTCCCCGGCACTGGCAGGCGGATTCTTAACCACTGCACCACCAGGGAAGTCCCTACAAAGTGTTTTTTTTAAAGTATTCCCCTGCACATTGTTAGAGCTTGGAGTTGAGGCAACTGGCCGATGAACTCACAAGTGTAGGTAGTGTGCTATGTGAGGGGCAAGCTTTTCGCTAACACCACAAGGGTCTCTGGCCCAATGAGTGGCGTCTGATAATAATACTTGCTACAAATGTATGATTTTAATGTATGAAAGCTTTAAGGAGAGAGGAAAACGTTTTTTAAATGGCTTGTGTTTTCTTCTGCTTTTCTCCATTATTTCTTACTCTTGGACCTCTCAGGCATTACTTGGCCATTCTGTTTTCAGACTAACTTGATGTATCCTGATGTAAGATCCTAAAAAGGGAGCTCACTCAGTGGGTCTGATGTGGTGGCCGCTTGCCCCGGAAGTTCTGCGCATGCGTGGCACCATCTCCCGTGAACACCCATAGGAGGTCATGCCTGACCTCTACATCTACAGAAATCCTGAAGAGGTTGAAAAGGAAGAGCAGGCAGCAGCTGAGAAGGCTGTGACCAAGGAGGAATTTCAGGGTGAACGGACCGTTCCAGCTCCTGAGTTCACCGCTACTCAGCCGGAGGTGGCGGACTGGTCCGAAGGCGTGCAGGTGCCCTCTGTGCCTGTTCAGCAGTTCCCCACTGAAGACTGGTCTGCAGCTCCAGCTCCCACGGCTCAGGCCACTGAGAGGGTAGGAACCACCACAGAGTGGCCTGAAGCTGTTCTTCCACAAAGTCTTAAAATGGAAATAGGTTGACAGAAAATAAACAGATTCTTTAAAAAAATAAAAATAAATAAATAAAGTATTTCCACCCACGATGTATGCGAGACCCAGTTTCTCCTCATCCTCACCAGTACTTGGTGTGGCCAGTCTTTTTAATCTTAACCGTCCTAATAAATGTGCAGTAAATCTCACGTAGACTTCACTTTTATTTCCCAAGAGCAGATGACGTGGAGCCTCTCTTTATGGACTTCTTTGCCATCTGTGGATCTTGTTTTTATATATCTTCTTTTCTTTTTATTTGGGTTGCTTGCATTTTTATTATTGAGTTTTGAGAGATTTTACATATCCTGAATACAAGTCCTTTATCAGGTACAAGAGGTCAAAGATCTTGTTCCAGGCTGTGACTTGTCTTTTCATTCTCTTAACGGTGTCTTTTGAAGAGCAGAAGGTTTTTACTTTTGATAAAGTCAATGTATCAACTTTTTCTTTTTATGGATTGTGATTTTGGGGTCATATCTAAAAACTCTTTGCCTAACTCAAGGCCACAAAACTTCTTCTTCTACGTGTTCTTCTAGAAGTTTTTAGCTTTGCATTTAGGTCTACATCCTATTTTGAGTTAATTTTTTTTAATTGATTAATTAATTTATTTATTTATTTTTATGGCTGTGTTGGGTCTTCGTTTCTGTGCGAGGGCTTTCTCTAGTTGTGGCAAGTGGGGGCCACTCTTCATTGCGGTGCGTGGACCTCTCACTGTCGCGGCCTCTCCCGTTGCGGAGCACAGGCTCCAGACGCGCAGGCTCAGTAATTGTGGCTCACGGACCCAGCTGCTCCACGGCATGTGGGATCTTCCCAGACCAGGGCTCGAACCCGTGTCCCCTGCATTGGCAGGCGGATTCTCAACCACTGCGCCACCGGGGAAGCCCCAAGTTAATTTTTGTATGTGCTGTAATGTATAGATCAAAGTTCTATAGATAGATAAATGATAGATCATTGATAGATGGAAGATAGATAGATAGGCAGATACAGAGATAGATGGATATAGATATAAATAGAGACTGATAAATACCCAGTTGCTCCAGATCCATTGTTTAAAAACACTGCCCCTTCCCAGTGGTGCTGCCTCTGCACCCACGCTGATGATCAATTGTCCACGTGTGTGGGTCTATTTCTGGACTCTGCTCTGTTCCATTCATCTGTGTGCCTACCTTGGCACCAAATCTCACTGTCTCGATTACTATAGCTTTATAGTAAGTCTTGAAATCATAAGATGTCAGACCTCCAACTTTGTTCTTCTTTTTTGAAGTTATTTGAGTTGTTGTAGGTCCTTTCCAATTTCTCATGAATTTACGAATGTTTTTAACTGATGGTTTAAGGTCTTTAATAGATACAGAGCTATTTAGGTTTCTGTTTCTTCCTGAGTGAGATTTGGTAGTTTGTGTCCTTCAAAGAACTTGTCCTTTTCACTTAAGTTGTTGAGTTCATTGGGATAAAGCTGTTCACATTAGGACTTCCCTGGCGGCCTTGTGGTTAGGGTTCCAGGCTTTCACTGCCGTGGTCCAGGTTCACTCCCTGGTTTGGGAAAATCCAGCAAGCCATGTGGCCAGAAAAAAGAAAAGCTGTTCACATTACTCCCTATTATCCTTTTAACATCTGTAGACTCTGTGGTGACATCATCTCTCTCATTCCTGATATTGTTAATGTCTTCTTTTTTTTTTTTTCTGATCAATCTATCTAGATGCTCATCAATGTTATTAATCTTCTCAAAGAACCATTCTGTGGTGTCTTTTATTTTCTCTGTTCCTTGTTCTGTTTTCCATTTCATTCATTTCACTGTAACTTTATTATGCTCTTTCTTTTTGCGTTTTTGTGTTCAATTTGCTCTTTTCTAGTTTTTGAAGATTTTTTTTTTTTTTTATGTGGACCATCTTTAAAGTCTTTAATGAATTTGTTACAGCATTGCTTCTGTTTATTTATGTTTTGGTTTTTTTGGCCACAGGGCATGTGGGATCTTAGCTCCCCAACCAGGGGTCAAACCTGCACCCCCTGCATTGGAAGGCGAAGTCTCAACCACTGGACCACCAGGAAGTCCCCTTTTCTAGTTTTTAATACGGAAACTGAGGTCCCTGTCTTAAGTCCTTTCTTCTTTCCTAATGTAGGCATGTGAGGCAGGGGTCGGCCAACTGTTTCTACAAAGACCAGATAGTAACTATTTCAGGCTTTGCTTGTCTATGTTGTGTGATATTCACAAAAGCCCCAGCTTTCTCGTGGCAGCTGTTTGCTCTGCACATCTTTGTCCGTCCTTTCAACTTGTTTGTGTCCTTGAATCTGAAGTGCGTCTCCTGTAGACAATGCATAGTTCAGTCTTATTTTTTAAGTCCAGTCTGACAATCTCTGAATTTGATGGGATTGCTTAATCCATCCACATTTAATGCTATTATGGATACCATTGGATTCACCCCTGACATTTCACATTGTGTTTTCCATGGGTCTCACTACTATTTTGTGCCTCTGGTTCTCCATTTGTATTTAGTGGACAGTTTCTAGTGTGTCATTTCAATTCCTTTGATTATTTTTAACTATGTCCCTATCTACATTTTTAAAGCTTTTTTAGTGGTTACTTGAGGGCTAACAATATACAACTTGATTTTTCAGAATCTACTTCAGATATACACAACTCGTTTCCAGTAAGATACAGAAATTTACTCCACTCCTCCCCCTTGTTATGCATTATTGGTGCACCTCTACCCAACAATACTTGTAATAATCATTTAACTGTCTGCCTTTATTTACCATGTCCCTTCCCTTCATTTCGTCCTGAGGATTCAAGTCACCCTCCAGCATCATATAGGTTCATTTCACCCTCCTCCTTTGTGCTGTCATTGTCAAATACATGACATTTCTGTAAGCTATAGGTCCTACAGTAAAATTTTATACATATTGCTTTGTGCAATTGCTTTTTTAGATCACTTAAGAGAAGGAAGGGGAATCCACATGTAATCACACTGTGTTTTATGACTGCATTCACTGGCACTCTCTGTGTTCTGGGTGGATTTGGATTACTGTCGGATGTTGCTGCCCTTCAGCCTGAAAAACAAACATGAGCATTTCTTGTAAGACAGGTTTGCTACCATAAATTAGCTTGTTGTTTTTGTTTGTCTGTTTGTTTACCTAGGAATATCTTTATTTTACCTCCATTTTACAAAAATCATTTTGCTGGATATAGGATTCTTGGTTAACAGTGTTTTCCTTTCAGCACTTTGAATATATCACCCCACTGCCTTCTGACTTCCATTGTTTCTGATTTTATTGGGGTTGTCTTGTACATAATGAATTGCTTTTCTCTTGCTGCTTTCAGGAATTCAACATTTTGACTACGATATGTCTGGCTGTGGATGTCTTTGTATTTATCCTTCTTGGGTCCTTACTGTTATTCATCAAATTTGGGAAGTTTTCAGCCATTGTTTCTTCAAATATTTTTCTTCTCTCCTTCTAGTACTCCCATTATGCATATGTTGTTTGCTGAATGGTGTCCCACATTCCTGCTTGGCTCTGTTCATTTTCTTCATTGTTTTTTCTTTCTTTTATTCAGGTTACATAATCTGTATTGATCTATCTTCAAGTTCATTGAGTCTTTCTTCCTCCAGCTCAGATCTACTGTTGAGCCTCTCTAGTGAATCATTCGTTTTGGTTATTATACTTTCAACTCGAGATTTCCGTTTGATTCTTTTCATAATTTCTGTCTTTCCTTATAGTCTCTATTTTGTGAGGATTATCATCATGCCTTCCTTTAAGTCTTTCAGCATGGCTTCCTTTACTTCTTTGAACATATTTGTGGTAGTTCCTTTAACATCTTTGTCTGCTAAGTACAATATCGGGGCCCCCTCCAAGGCAGTCCCCTCTCTGTCACTCCTCAGAGGGTGCAGTTTCGGCTTGCACACAGCCTAACAGACCACCACGGATGACTCAAGTTTTAGCCAGGCTGTCTCTGACTGTATTTTTCCATAATCTCCCCATTAAATTTCTGGCTTGCCTGCCTCTGTTAGTATCACACCAATCTGTGGCTAGCTGATTGCTCTATTGTTTTCAGTGGTGCCCTGGAGCATAAATTGCTCTGTAGTCCAATCCAAATAAGGTCAGGCCCTTTGGCAAGGGAAAGTTGTTGGCAGTCTTTGAAGCTTGCTCTGACCCTCCCCCGGGCAGAAGTTCTGTGCTGCGAGCAGGAGCTGGGGGTGGAGGAACTCGCTCTTCACCAGCCACCCCACCCAGACCCCCACCATGGAATAGGAGCTACAGGGAAGGCAGGGGCAGTAACAGGTGCCTCCACTACCCAGTCCAGATCGTTGACCACTCAGAGCCCAGCAGGATGGGATGTGCCAGTGTTCACTGGTATCTGAATACACCCAGAATAACCCTTCCACACCAGAACGCTGGGAGCTGACACTCGACAGCTGAGCCCACCGGGACAGGCCTCCTGCAGCACAGAGTTCATGGGAGGGGAAGTACCGTGCTCGCCATCAGCCTCTCTGCCTGGATCTTCCCTGCAGAGCAACAGCTGGAGTGGGAGGCCCGGCACCACCACCTGCTTGGTAGGGCTCTTCTGTGGGCCTTGCTGGGGGTGGGATCTGCTGAGCCCACACAGAGTGACCCCTCTGTCTCACAGAGCTAGAGGCCTGTGCTCCACTTAGCTGCCAGGCCCCTGGCGTAGCTCTCCTGCAGCACAAGGCACGGCGCCCCACAGCTCAGCTCTCATGGCCGCACGCTCCTTGCCAAGTTCTGTAGATTTCCCTGGGTAAATGTCTCCCAATTGTCTGTCAGCCCTTTGGTCCATCTCCAGAAACTTTGAATGATTGTCTTTGCTAATCTCGACCAGTTTAATAGATGTTTGTCTGGGAAAAAGGTTTTGCTAAACTCTTCACACTGCCACACCCCAAACTCAGTCACTTTTAAGGAGATTTGGATAACAATCAATCTTATAGATTTACCCCTGTGTTTACCATTTCTGATCCTTTTCTTTTGTGTAGATCCATATTTATATCTGATACCAGTTTCCTTCTGCCTGAAAGTCTTTCCTTCGCATTTCTTAAAGTACAGGTCTACTGAGATCAATTCTTTCAGCTTTTGTATGTCTGAATGGTCTTTATTTTGGCTTTTTTTTTTTTTTTTTTTTTTTTTGCTGCGTTGGGTCTTCGTTGCTGCACGTGGGCTTTCTCTAGTTGCTGAGAGCGGGGGCTACTCTTCGTTGCAGTGCGCGGGCTTCTCATTGTGATGGCTCCTCTTGCTGTGGATCAAGGGCTCTAGGCATGTGGGCTCAGTAGTTGTGGCACACAGGTTCAGTAGTTGTTGCTCACGGGCTCTAGAGTGCAGGCTCAGTAGTTGTGGCGCACGGGCTTAGCTGTTCCGTGGCATGTGGGATCTTCCCGGACCAGGGATCGAACCCATGTATCCTGCATTGGCAGGCAGATTCTTAACCACCGTGCCATCAGGGAAGCCCTATTTTGCCTTTTAAAAGGAAAAAAAAAAAGTTTTTTTTCACTGGGTATAGAATTCAAGGCTTTCAGGTATTTTATATCAATAATTTAAAGCTGCTTCTCCTGTCTTCCAGCTTCACTGGTTCAAATGAGAATCTGCTGTCACATTTGTTTCTCTGTGCACAATGAAACTTTTTTCCTCTGGCTGCTTTTAAGATTTTCCATTTAGCACTAGTTTTGAGCAATTTATAGCATGCTTTCGTGTGGTTTTCCTCATGTTTCTTGTGCTTATGACTCACTGAGCATCTTGGATCTATGGATTTATATTTTTCATCAAGCTTGGAGATTTTTCAGCCATTATTTCTTCAAATATTTTTTCTGTCCTCTTTCCGCTCTCTCCTCTCCTTTAGGGACTCCAATGACACACATGTTGGGTCACATGTACGTTGTCCCAAAGCTCAGTTGTTTTGTTCATTTAAATTTTTTCCTCTATGTATTTAATTTTTGATAGGTTCTATTGATATGTCTTCAAATGCACTAATCTTTTCTGCTATAATGTCTAATCTGCCTTTTAAAAACTTTCTCCATATAATTTCTCATCTCAAATATTGTAGTTTTTCATTTCTAAAAGTTCAATTTAGGCCTTTATCTTCTATGTGTCTATTTAACTTTTTGTGCAGATGGAATAAAGTGCGAATAACTATTTTAATGTCTGTCTGCTAATTCTAACACCCATATTAGTTCTGTGTCACTTTCAATTCACTGATTTTTTCCTCCTCATTATGAGTCATATTTTCCTTCTTCTTTGTGTGACTGCTAATTTTTGGTTGGATGCCAGACATTGTAAAATTTACCTTGTTGGTACTATCTTCCCCTCTTGAGGCTAGACCTCTAGTACTCTCCCCAGTGCTATGAATTCTGAGATGTTCCAGCCTGGCTGGTAAAAACAGGCTCCATTCTTGACTAAGTTATTCTTTTCCTTGCCTTGGGTAGTTTTCTCACTTGCACCAATCTCCTGAGTACTCAAGGAGGACTCTGAAAACTCCTGGAGTTTTCTCTCCATGCAATTCTACGTCCCGAGAACTCAAGTCACCATGGTCTCCCCCACGTCTCTGCTCTGCTTCCTCGACTCAGTTCTCTCCCCCCGTGTGGTGGTGTGGGAAGTCTTACAGATTAATGCACACATTTCTGAACGAAATCATCAGGAGGGGCTTCTGGGTGCTGGCCAAGTTTCTTGACCTGGTGCTGGCTGCTCAGATGAGCTTATTTTGTTTAAAAAAAAAAAAAAGAAGAAAAAAGATGGAGCCGTACACTTAGGATGTGCGCACTCTTCTGCTCATGCACAAGTGACACCTGGTAAAGAATTTACGAAAATTAAAAAGCAGGTCTCGCCTCGGGAATGGGAACCACTTACGCCCATGACCTCCCCACTATCGTGGTCACCAACCCAGGACCTCTGATCCAGCCGGCCACCTGCCTGGGGCCCCCAGTGGTGTGTGGGGTGAGCACCAGCCGCCAGGGGGACAAGGTGCATCTGTGGGATGCCCGGGTCGGCTCCCGCCTCCCCCTCCACTTTTCACCCTTTGGCATTTAGCCTGAACCACGCACAGGCACCGCAGAGAGGGCCACACCCCTCTAGGGCTGTGCCTGCCCCACCCAGAGCGTCCGTCTCCCTGTCTGTGCCCGTCCCCAGACCTCTTTGAAGTCCAAGCACCCCCTTGCTTGGGGTCTGGGGAGTGCCAGGGCCCGAGGTGGGGCCAAGGCCAGCTGTCTGAGTTTCTGGGTCCCAGCAGGAGGGGGGGGTGAGGCTGCTCGACCAGCTGGCGTTTTGAAAGAGTCAGGCTTGCAGCTCCTGGGTGGGGGGGTGCTGGGGCAGCTGGGCCCACAGCCAGGCCCCCCAAACCCCCGGGCTTCGAGCTGCTCTGCCCCACTCTCCCTCCCACCTCCAGACCACCCTGGTACTCACCCAACCTGCCCGCCCCCAACAGCTGGGCTTTCATATGGCTGGCCCTGGGCCTGACCCCTCTCCCCCAGGAAGAGCTGGCACCCAAAGCCCCCTGGTAGGGCCGAAACGTTCTCCCCAGAGGGTCTTCAGAGAGAGCAGGCAGCAAAGGCCTGCTCTGAATATCAAGGTGTTCCAGAGATCAGAAAAGGAAAAAAAAAAACAAGAAAGAACGGTATTGTGGAAACATCTAATGTGCCAGCTAATTAAGTGCCTGATTACTAACAACCTCCCTCATGGAGGAAGGGGGAAAACAGCCAGGATCCTGAGCCACGCTCCGCAAAAGTCAGATGCAGAGAGTTTCTCACACCAAAAAGCACAGGTGAGAAAAACAAAAATCAACAAATAGGACTACATCAAACTTTTCTGCACAGCAAAGGCAACTATCAACAGAGTGAAAACTGCACAGAATGGGAGAAAACACTTGTAGTCATATATCTGATCAGGGGCAACAACCAGAATATATAGGGAACACCTACAACTCGACAACAGCAAAAATCAAACAACCTGATTAAAAAAATGGGCAAAGGATTTGAATAGACATTTCTGGAAAGAGGTGATATACAAATGGCCAATGAGTATGTGAAAAGATGGTCAACATCACTAATCATTACAGAAATTCAAATGAAAACAACAATGAGATTAGGATGGCTATGATCAAAAAAAAAAAAAAAAAGGAAAATAACCAGTGTTGGCAAGAATGTGGAGAAATTGGAACCCTTGTGCACTGTGGGTGGGAATGTAAAACAGTGCAGCTGCTTCGGAAAATGGTATAAGTTTCCTCAAAAATTAAAAATAGAATCACCCCATGATCCAGTAATCACACTCCTGGGTGTGTATCCAAGAGAACTGAAAACAGGATCTCAAAGTGATATTTGCACACCCATGTTTACAGCAGCATTATTGACAATGAGCAAAAGGTAGAAGCCACCCAAGTGTCCATCAGCGGACGATGGATGAACACAATATGCTCCATCCACACAATGGAATATCACTCAGCCTTAGAAAGCAAATTCTGACACCTGCTACAACGTGGGTGAACCTTGAGGACACTACGTTCAGTGAAATAAGCCAGACACAGAAGGACAGACACTGTGTGATCCCACTTCTCTGAGGACCCTGGCGGGGTCAGGGTCACGGAGACAGAAAGTAGAGGGTGGGGGCCCGGGGCTGGGGGAGGGGAGGGGGGGTGTCAATGTTGAATGGGGACAGAGTCTCAGTTTGGGAAGACGGCAAGTTCTGGAGAAGGGCGGTGGTGATGGTTGTATAACAATGTGAATGTACTTAATGCCCTTGAACTGTACACTTAAAAATGGTCAAGGTGGTAAATTTTAACTGTGTTTTGTAACCACAATTTAAAAATTTTTTTAAAAGAGAGAGGTTCTCTTTCTCCCTCATCCTGAAAACTGAATCCCCTGCAAAGGGCCCCAGCTGTCACAAAATAAGGCTAGAAGATAGATATAGATAGACAGATGATAGTTAGATAGATAAATAGATGATAGACAGATGATAGAATAGATACACAGCTGAGAGAGATAGATGCTTTGTAGCACAGACATTAACAAACAGGCCATTAACATCACAGGAGATGGAGGCCTTTCGTCTTTGGAAAGCAGAACAGGGTGAGGTGGTGTTGAGGGTGGAAGGGCAGTGGTCATGGGGGGTTGAGGGGAGACTTCAAGCTGGGAAGTTATTGCCCCAGTCAGAGAAGCAGGGAGGAGGGGGCCCCAGTCAGAGAAGCAGGGAGGAGGGGGCGAGAGGGAAGCCTGGAGGAGGGGCTGGATCAGGGCCAGGCTGAGCGGATCAGCTGGGGGTTTATGGCCTGGCGGGGCTGGGGGGGCGATCCGCAGGTGAGCCAGGACCAGAGGAAGCCCCCAGGCTCTGTTCAGGGCCCACGTGGGGGGGAGGGCGGGGAGCCGCCCCCTTATCTAAAGGACATGCAGCTCCCTCCTTGCCCCGCCTGCAATCCGTCCACCCGCACACTAGATGGGGGGGTCTCAGGCCTCTCAAGGCCCCCAGAGACTAATCTGTTTGCCTGGACTAATCCAGGCTCAGAGGAGACCCCGCTCTTGGGAGGGTGGTCCTGGCAGGGTGGTAGGAGTGCTCACCTGGAGGAGGGGCTGCCGGGCCCCGCTAACCCCCACCAGGCAATTAGGGGCCTGATCGGGGTTCCTGGCCGCTCAGGCCCAGCTTTCCCAGGGCCCGAATGCTCTCTCGGGACCTTTGAAGACCTCACCAAGGTGCTTTCAGGATCATCCGACGGAGCTAAGTGCAAAGAAAAGGAAATGGCTGCGTCCCCAAGAGCTCCCCCCGCCCCCCGCCCCATGGCAATTATCTGGGATTAGCCCCAGCGAGCTGCCGAGCAGCCCCCCTGGCCCCTCCTGCTGCCCTGACACTGCCCTGCCCACCTCACGGGGCAGCAGGTGCAGGGAGGGGTCTGCTGGGCCCTCCGGCTGGGGACGGCGTCCCTGGAGCCCTCCCACCTCCCCGGCCCAGCGCAAGGAGGCTGTCCTTCCCTGGAGCTGGCGTGTAAGCCACGCGGCCGTCGGGGTCTCCTCTTTGGCATCAGCTAAAACAGGAGGGGGTCCCCTCTTTTTCATCTCGAGGGCCTGGTTTAATACTTGAGTGACTCTGGTTTGGGATTTTCAAGGTGCTTGTCTGGAGGGTGAGAGGTGGCGTCCCGGGGGTTGGGGGCTGGAAGGGAGACCAAGGGTGGACGCCCAGCTCAGCCCCCGCCCTCCCACCAGCGTCTCCTGGAGCTTGTTTTTCTCTTCCAGATTCAGAGTTTCCAGCCGTGATGATTGGTATGCACCTAGAATTCATCGTGACGGCCCCCAGGAGGTTGGCAGGTCAGGATGGACACCCACAGCCTGGTGCCCAGCTTACAGAAGTCCGGACCGGCCTGGTGGGGCAGGTCATGTTATAACCCTGAGCCGCATGTGCATGTGTCCATGTGTGTATGTGCCTATGTGTCCTGTATGTGTGTGTCCGTGTGCCCTGTGTGTGTATCCATGTCTGTCCGTGTGCCCTGTGTGTGTATCCATGTCTGTCCGTGTGCCCTGTGTGTGTGTGTGTGTGTGTGTGTGTGTGTGACCAGCAGGGGCACCTGTGCCTGTCCACGCAGCCTGGGCCGCAGAAGGCCATCTGAGCTGACTACGGGACTGGCCTTTGCCCTGCATCTGCCCGCTGGAAGGGCGGCCCCCCGGCCCAGGGCGGCCTCAGCCTCCCTTCCCAGGACCTCCACCACATGGGGGTGGGGGACTGCAAATACCGGTTAACTGTGTGTCCTCCTGGCCCAGGCCCCGCCCAGGTTGTAAGCCGCGGTCCCCCAGTGAAGCTGAGCCAGGAGCCTGGGCAGACCCAGCACACGGGCTGGGTTGTGGCCCTGCCGGGGGCCCTGCTGGCCGGGCGTTGGCACAGAGCCAGGGTTGGGGAGCCTTCTAGGGCTGACGGAGGTGACGACGGCTCAACTAGTCCCCAGAACAAAGCCCAGCACCCAGGGGTGTCTGCGTGCTGAGGGGCTGCTAGGACCCGGCCTTGTGCCTGGGTCGACTCCCCCCACCGGCCACACACCACGCGGCTGCTTCCAGTGCAGCCATCAGTGTCCTTGCCGCCTGGTCCCCACCAGCGCCCCCAAGGCCGTGGACCACGCGCAGGTCCGTGGCAGCCCTGTTGCCGGCCCCTGGGGCTGCATCTCCAAGATCGTGAGCCCCAGACAGCAGCGCTACACGGGGCTTGAAGACCACGTCTCCCCTTCCTGGAGGAGGGGGTCCCTGGGGGGGGCGGTCAGTGAAAACAGTCAGATCCCGCTGTGAAGTGGGCGCAGAGAACCCCTCAGAGGTCCGGACAAAACGGAGCTCAGCGAGGTGGTGGCTCAGCCAGGACAGCCTGTGCCCCGCTGCCCGTGGCAGGCGCAGCGCGTGTCCGGCAGGCTCTGCACGTTCGCCATGCCACGCCAGCCACGCCACAGCGCACCATGCCACACCGGGACACGGCCCTGTCGACAGGCCTGGCCGCGGGGGCATGCAGGTTTCCTGAAGGCTCCGGCACCTCCACCTAATGGAGCTCAGTAAGAAGACACCAGCCGGTCACGGCCTAGAACTTCACACAAATGCCCCTTGACGGCTCTGAGTGCTACAGACAGCTCTCGCCACCCCCCAGAATTTAGATGGGATTTGGGGAAATACTGGGAAGAGGCAGGATTTTTTAAGGTACTTTTCCTGCCTTCCTCTGTCCTCCCCACCCCCTCGGGCAGTGATCAGTCACTGACCCGGCCTTTCCTGGGTCCGCCAAGCCTCGCAGGGAAGCACTTAAACATTATCCAGACCCTCGCCAGGCCGCAGCCGCCCAGAGTCCTTGCTTTGAAAGATCTCGTCTACAGAGAAAACGGAACTAGTTCCACAACGGTTTCCTTACATCCCGGTTTCTGTGACTGAACAACAGCAGAGCTGCAGCTGATCTTCACGGGGAGGCCACGCTCACAGCGGAGACCCCAGGCCTTGTGGTTGGACGGGGTCGTGTCTGAAAGACGCCCTAGGTTCCCAAGACCTGCAGCTCAGGAAAGCACGGGCACCAGATGGCCGCTGTGCCGCCCGTCTGCCCAGCAGCGGCCACCCCGGGCCAGCGTCCCTGCTCCGGCCGCTTCTAACTCAACACACGCCGGCATGTGACCTACTTCTCAGGGCCTCCGCTTGCTTCCTCACTTGTGAAACGGAGCCCACGGGGTGGACTTCACAGGGCTGTCAAAGGTGTGCAGAGACCGGCGGGTCCTCACCAGACACTGCCGGCGCCTTGGTCTGGACGTCCCGCCTCCAGACCGAGACGCGAATGTCTGTGGTTTAAGCTGCTCCCTCTGATGTTCTGTTACAGCCCCGAGCAGACAGACAGAAACCACTGAGGGTGCCTCCTTCCCGTCCTGCCCACCTCCCGGGTCCCCACGTGCCCACCCCCAGGTCCCTCCCCTCGCCCCAGTGGCCACACACACACACGCACGCGCGCACACACACACACACACACACACGAGTAAAATCCTGGTGGGAAGAACAGAGGCTCTGCTCGCAGCCTCAGGATTTCGGGAACACCTGGGGCCTGTTTTCAGGACAAATGGCTGAGTGCCTGGTGCCACCCCCACCTGCCCGCTGGGCTAAGGAACGGCCTCTTTGATGGGCTCTGGGCTCTGTCCAAATCCCACAGGGCAGGAAGAGCCAGGCCCCAGGGGACAGTGAGTGACCGGAGTGCCCCCCACTGTGGAAGCCGCCCCAGCCCAGGCTCATCCCAGGGGGGAAGGGGCCACAGGCACACGTTGTCCAGCTCCCGACAGGCCCCCGCCCGAGCCCCCAGCCCTCCTCAGTGCCCGGGAACCGGTAGAGGCCCAGCCCTGGGGAGCGGCTGGCCAGGGAGGGGGTGAGGCCACGGGCTGCCTGCTGGACCTGTCCGTTCAGACTGGGGCTCCCAGAGGGGGGCCAGGGGACATCCCACCTTCCCAGTGCCCTGGACCCCTGAGCCTGGCCGCCCTGGAGGGATGGGGCCTGAGACACCAGGGGGCTCCCAGCCCTCGAGGCACCCCCCTCACCACTGGTGATCCAGAGCCATTTCAATACTTTTAACCCCGTGGGTGAAAGCTCAAGCTTGTGCAGTTGGCACCCAGGCACCGCGGAGAGGGCGGCAGGGCAGAGACCGGGGGAATTAGCAGGAATTCTGGAATATCGGACTTTCTTCCTCCTGATGGGGGCCCACGTTGCCTGGGGGCTTGGCCGGCACTGTTCAGTGCGGTCTGGCCCCACTTCACAGATGAGAAAACCAAGGCACAGAGAGGTCACCCCACTTGTCCTCCATCACACAGCGGTGGCAGCAGCCTGCTGTATCCCCCAGGGCTGAGTCAGGGCTGAGTCAGGGAAGTGGGCCCTGTGGAAGGGGGACTCAGTGAACCGTTGGAGGGGGCAGTAAAGATCCAGGAAGTGTGGTTGGGGGTCACGTAAGGTCACCAGACAGCTGCTGGAGTTGAACTGTGCCCCCCAAAAGAGATCTCTTGGAGTCCTAACCCCCAGTTCCTCAGGAGGTGACCTTACCTGGAGACAGGGCCTTTACAGAGGTCATCAGGTTAAGCTGAGGTCACTGGGGTGGGTCCTAATCCAGTGTGGCTGGAGTCGTTATAAAAAGGGGGAATTTGGACACAGGGAGAACACCGCATGAAACTTGGGGTGCTGCTGCCATAGCCCCTGGGCCCCCTCCTGCCCCCAGGGGCCTCCCAGAGCCATCTGATGGGGGCACAAACCCTGTACAGACAGGAAACAGAGGCTCGTGGACCAGGAGGCGGGCACGCTGGGGCTCAGCCAGGCCTTCGAGCCCCACCTGGAACATCACGCCCACCCCGGGACATGGTTTCTACATCCCAGGGCTCTGACTGGCAAGGCACCTCCAAAAACCGCGTCCCAAGGGCTTGCACGTGCATCCTTGGCCAGTGAAGGTCTGGGATCAGTGCGTCTGTTCAGCTTCCCCTCTGGGGCCTTCTCACCCCCACCCCCGGGCCTCAGTTCTTCCATCAGTAAGCCAAGCCTGTAGACTGTTCTGCTGGACCCTGTGATCTACCCCTGCCGCTGAGGGGCTCGTCGAAAGCTCGTTGAATCGCCCAAGCTGGGCCCAGCACAGGCACACCTGTGCGCTCTGAGGTGGGGGAGAGAAGAAGAAAGGACACGGTGAGTCTGAGAGCTCCTAGCACAGACCCTGGCACGCAGAAGGCGCCAGTCACTGCCAATGAGCCCTTGAAGGAAGAGCGCCTCTGAGCCCAGCACGTAGCTGCCCACGGACGACAAATTGTCACGAGTGGAGCCCCTGAGGCCGGCACAGGGCGCGCACACAGGCGAGTGATAGCGGAGGTGAGTGCCCTGGGGAGACAGGGCCCCAACAGGCCTGCAGCCAGAGGCCAGCAGGACAGGGCGCTCGGGCGCTCACGTCGTGGTGAGCGCGCACGTCGTCGGACCCGGTGTGCGTTTTGCTGCCTGTTTTCTATTTGTTTCATGTGTTTTTTTTGCTCTTCTGGTTTTTACTTCCTCTTTCCTGCTTCTTTTGTGTAAATGAAATATCTTAGAGCAGCAGTTCTCCAGATGAGAACTGGGGACCCCAGGAGCAAGTGAGACCCTTTCACAGGTCCGTGGGGTCAAAGTGTCCCACGCACAGAGTGGCTCGGAGACGCTGTTTCAGTTTGGACTCTCTGCGCTGAGTCCCCAGTGCAATTTTCCTGAGGCTACGGGGGCATAGAATTGAATGCAAGAGCAGGTAGCAGAAACTAGCTGCTTTCTTTTAAGCCCAAACATTAAGGAGATCTGCAAAAATGTAAAATAATGCTATTTATCTCCCGACTTTTTTTAAGAGTATAGTTATTTTTTCTTAAAAATGTCGTTTATGTTAACATGTAATGGGTCTTCTGTGGTCCATCATTATTTTACTGAGCGTTGGGCGCTTGGGTTTTATCTGATGTGGGAGATGGGGGGATCTCAGAGATGAGGAAACAGCAAGCAGCCCCTCTGCCCAGTCTTCACGTGACCTTGGTGTCCTCTCTGCCCCCGGCCACTCTTGTCTTGGCAGGGAGGTCCTCACTGGCACCTCCACCCAGCCCAGCCCAGGAGGCCGCGGGCAGCAGCGACACAGGAGCCACAGGAGGTTCTGCTGGAATCCTGTCCCAGTTGGCCCGGGGCGACTCCGGTTTGTCCAGGGAGCCCTTGGCTCCATCCGCCTGGAATCCTGCCCCTCTGCAGCTAGCATCCAGGCCCGGGGGGAGACCAGGAATGAGCGGGAGGGCTGCCCGCCAGGCACGTGGCCCGGGAGGGGCCAGGAAGCTGAACTCCAGAGCAGCAGCTCTGAAGCCCGGGGCCCAGGGGCTCTCTCCAGCTGCTCGCTTCCTTTCTGCCAGTGGCTGGGGCGTCCCTGCCGTCGCTGCTCCCTGACAAGCCTGGGGCGTCCGGGTCCTGCGACCAAAGCACGTCCCCACGCAGAGCGGGCGCAGCCCTCGCAGTGCTGTTTCCCCCCAGCCCTCCAGGGCAGCTCCTGGCCCTTCCCGTCTGACTGCTCACCGTCAGAGGCCAGAGGCCTTGGCTGGAGGGACAACCCCATAGAGCATCCCAGGAGCCTCCCTCTGGAGGGCCAGGGAGTCCTCTTCCATGAGTCCGGCAACACCAGCCTTGGCAAATGCCCAAGTACCCGCCGGCCCCATGACCCAGCCTGGTGGGCACAAACAGATGTCCTCCCGGCCCTGGGGGCCGCTGTCCATCCCTCGCCGCAGACGTGTCTGTGTCCTGCCGGGGGCCAGTGGGGGGGGACCATCACCTCAGCAGCTATTTCTGAGGGCAGGCTGGGCTCCCACACCTCAAAAACTAATATTTCCCTGGTGTTTGTCCCCAAGTCTCCGCCCCAAAGGGCTCCCTGCCATCACTGTAACCCCAAGACAGAGACACCCTGAAAACAAAGCTAGCAGGTGGCCCGGAAAGGGTCGGGGTGGCCGTAGTATAGGGTGAGGTCGGCACGTGTTTCACTGTCTTCCCCTGGGTCAGCCAGCTGGGCCTGCAGTCAGCTCCACTGCCCACCGGCGTTTGTTTGGCTGGAACTTTCTCTCATCCTTTCCCTCCAACCGGGAAATGTCCTCCTAGCCCAACAGGCAGGACTGCCCCCCGCCAACTCCTTCCCCAGGACCCGGTGTGTCCACCTGCTACTTCCCCTGTGGACCGGCCAGCACCACCTGCAAAGGAGGGGGCGAGCTGGGGGGGTCCACTGGAAAAGACACAAACTCCAGCCACACGAGGACACATGTGGCTGGTGGGACCGTGGCCAGGGGGAGGGACAGCCCTCCCTCCTGGTAGGGCTTTGCTTTGCTTTTCACCAATAGTTCTCCAACTTTGTGGCCTCAGAACCCCTTTAACTCTTAAAAACTTTTGAGGACCCCTAACAGCTCTTGTTTCATTCTTTTCTGTGATGGAAATTTAAGTTGAGAACTGCTTTCATGTTCATTTATTTGTAAATAACAATAATAAGCCCATTACCTGATAACATAACTTTTGAACAATCACTGATTTCCCAAAAAGAAAAAACGCATGGCTAGGAGGGCCACATGGGGTCTCCGCCGTCTGGCTAGACGGGAAGCGGCATCCCCCTCCCTTCACTGCTGTCCTGCCATCACCCGGCAAGTGGCCCTGGAGAGCCCACACTCCTGAGGGGACAGCAGGGGGAAGGCAAACGGCGTCTCAGCACCGCGATGCCTGGAGGAGCCTTGGGGCACCCGCAGGGGTCCCCGGCCCACACTTTGAGAACCGTGTCTTCCTCGGCCTCCTCACAGCCTGGGTCAGTTCTGCCTTGTCCGTCCGCTCTGTCCTCAACCTCTCCCTGGAGCCTCATATTTCACAATTGTTCTGCTCTCATTCTTTCTGCTGACGGCACATTCCTTCCATATTTCCTTTTCCAAATTCCTAAAGGAAAGAGAGAATCCATTTGGCCCGCTCTCCTTTTTGAGCTGGAGCCCTGGCTCCCGGGCCCTGGTGTGCTCGGGCTGAGTTCTGATGGGACAACGGGGGCCCCGCCTGAGGCCCCACCCTCCGAGCCAGGGAGGGTCAGCAGGGCCCGGGGGTTCAGCTTTCCAGCTCCTCCTGGGGAGAGAAGGTTGCTCCTCGGGTCCCACCACTGAATTTCTAACAGTGACGCCTGCAGGACCCAGGCCACCTCTCACCCCAGAGCTGCCCCTCGTCACAGCATCTGTCCCGGCCGCGGAAGGGGCTCTGGGGACACAGAGGAGCAGAGCTGGCAGGCTGCAGGGAAGCCTCTGGGCCGGGTCACCCTCTGAGCCCGGCTTCCCCCTCTGAGCCCCGCTTCCCCCTCTGAGCCCCGCTTCCCAGCCGCAGAGCGAGATGGCACCGCCTCCTCAGAGGGCAGTCCTGCCCAGAGCTGACGGGCGGGCTCTGTATCTGCACCGTCCTGCCCCCAGGCCGCCAGCCACGCACTGCCGCTGAGCCCTGGAAACACGGCTGGTGCCCTGGGGACCAAGTGTTCACGGTACTTGATTTGACTGATTCACGTTGGAGTAGCCACTTATGGCTCACGGCTGCCACTCTGGGAAGGGCCGCTGCGGCCCGTCCGAGAGGTCGTGCAGGTGAGGTGCTGGGCAGGAACGCGCCTGCGGGGGAGCTGCCACAGGGGCAGGCCGGCAGGTGTGACTCAGGCCATGGGCTCAGGACTCCTGCGTGACACTGACCCCCAGGGGACGGCTCCCTTCTGATTGCGACACCCCACCCCCAGCCACCTTGGAGCGCGGCTCCTGGGGCCCCGAAGGTGCCCACCTGCAGAGGAGCAAGTGTCGGAGATCCGGGACCCAGGAACATGGGGAAGAGGGAAGCTCCCTGGGGAGACTGGGGCTCGGAGAGTCCGCGACCACAGAGGGATTTGGGGGTGGGGGAATACTCACAATTATTCCCGAATAAAATCACCAACTGCCAACAAGCCTGATGTAAACGCTGCTCAGCAAACCCCCCTTGAGGTCATCCCCCTGCCCACCTCACCTTGACGGGGTCAGGGCCCCGGCCATGTTCAGCTGTGGGCCCTGGGCGAGGAACCCTGTGAGCTTGGCCCCATGCAGGGAGGCCCGTTGGGCACAGGCCTGAGGGGGTCTCAGCCCCTGGCCGCCCCCAGGACAGTGGCGGGACCCTCAGGCACCCGGGCAGTGGGCAGCGGGCAGCAGAAAGCAGACATCCGGGCAGAGCGCCAGGCCAGGGGCACATGGGGGGCGACACAGGGGCCCGCGTGGCCTCCTCTCTGCTCCCGGTGGGCTCTTGGCTGGGCTAGGATGAGGCGGAGGGTCGGTGAGCACGGCCAGAGCTGCCCCTCCCTCGGGCACCTGACAGACAGCACCGGGGAACCCGAGAGCCTTGTCAGCACGCTTGTCCGCAGAATGCAATTCCGCTCTGAGCGCTCAGCCCCCGGTCCGCAGAGCCCGTCCACCCCGGCGGGAGACTGAGACCGGGCAGCATCCAGAAGGGGGGCTCCTTGACTCAGAGGAAGCGGGGCAGGTGCAGAGCAGGCCCTTCTGGCCGGGGACCCAACTGAGGGTGGGAGAGCTCACACCCCTCCACGGCAGGTACCGAGCCCAGCACCCAGATGGGAGCCCAGAAATGTCCCCAGGGGAGGCTGCCCGGGTGTCAGGAGAGCTCTGGTGAGGACAAGCCCTGAGAACCTCACGGAGGCCATAAAGTCCCTCAGGTGCACACGTGAGCCTGCCTGGACACCCCCCCCCCCCATGGTGGATGGGAACCTGCCCAGAGGATGGAGAAACTGAGGCCATGCTGAGCAGCTACCCGCCCCGGGGGGCCTCCAGGAGAGCTGGGCTCTGGGGCAGCAGCCGACCCCCTGCCCCCTCACTCCGCTGCCCATGACTCAGTGTCCCCTGGCTTGACCCTCCCTGGGGAGGCGGTCGCCTGCTTTCTTCCGGGCCTGGCTCGGTTCACAGACCCCTTTCAACGTGTGCCCAGCTCTTGGCCAACAGGGCTCATTCAGCACCGCCCAGCCCCGTCGGGGTCCCTGCACTGGGAAGGCAGCTGAGGGGTGGGGCCCAGGAGAACATTTTGTCTACGGTGTAAGTCATGCTTCCCTCAAAGGGCGAGAAGAGGCCGAGCCCGGGAAAGGAAACGGGAGCAGCACATGTGAAGAGATGGCCAACCTCACTCTCCATCCGGATGTTCAAATCCAACCTGGGGACGGGCCGAGCGCCGAGGGCTCCCTGAACGCCCCGGCCTCGGTTCCTGCGGAGTGGGAGCTCGTGCAGCCCCTCGGGGGGCGGCCCAGGAGCTGGCGGGCAGAGGGCTGGCGGGGGCGCAGTGTGGACAGCAGAACACAGGCAGGAGGCAGCGGAGTGAGCAGGTGGCAGAAATACAGGGCACGACACACCAGTTTATGGAAAAATGTGTGTGTGTGAGCGTGGGTGAGCGTGTGCGCACACTTACTTCCCTGGGCTCCGACCCCACCACGGACATGGGTGGGTCCCTGGAAAGTGGCCGGAGGGGCTGAACTTCATGCCCTTCTGAGTCCCCTGGGCTTTCACATGGATGGGCTCCCCGACCGTCTTCAGGGGAAGCCCCGCGGGGTGTGTGGTCGGAGGCCTGGCTGAGCGTGGTACCAGCGCCCCTGTGGGCCTGTTTCCTCATTCGTGAACTGGGAACTGCAGCCCTCCCTCGCTTGGTCCTCACCACCAGGGACGGGCAGGTGGGGTCCCGGTCCAGGGAACGGAGCCATGGGGTCCAGCCTGGGCGGCTGGGCCACTAGCCTTCATGTCCAGATGTTTCCAGCCCCGGCCAAGCTGCTGTCCTTTTCTGTCCACACGGGGCAGGGCCAGCTGCAGCCCGTCCTGCACACACCGCAAGCACTGTGCACAGGGTCTCAGAGCAGATCACTGGGCAGCGGGCCGCCCTTTCAGAAAGACGGGGTCCCGGCCTGGGGTCAACGTGGGAGCTGGGGAAGAGGCCCCAGAACTGCCCTCTGGTCAGTCAGGTGAGGGGAGGGCAGGAACTGTCCTTCAGCAACAGCCCAGAGAGGCGCTCCCCAGGGAGCACCTCCTTCCCCAGGAAACATCCCTCCCCCAGGCAGCACCCCCAGGGACAAGCTCAGTTGCCACAGGGACACCAGAGCAAGTGTCCGCTGGTCGGCAGCAGGGCCGGGTGGGTGGGACGGGGTTGGGTGGGGAGCTCACTGGCTCAACTTTGTCGAAAACCCAGCTCCTCGTGTAGCTCCCGTGGGGTCACAGGACTTAGAAGTGGGTGTCTGTGCCCTCCCCAAACAGGCACAGGGCTTTTGGGTCCCCCATGGCCCTCGTGCCTCTTCCAGGTTCAGGTGGGGCAGCGCCTGAAGCCACCCGGGGACAGCCAAAGGGGGGTGCGGTGACATCAGACCAGGCTGGCCGTAGGCCTGAGCTCTGAGGGGGACGCCTGAGGGACATGTGTCCCGGACACCTGCACCCCCAGGCCGAGCTTTCTCCCCTGAGGGCCAGCGGGGCTTCCAGGCCTGCGGGGTGGACAGGCCTCCGGAACCCAGCACCGGGGCCCTGGCTGCGCAAGGGGTGGGCGGCCGTCTCCCGGGGGTGAGCAGAGCAGCCTGCGGGG
This sequence comes from Balaenoptera musculus, assembly GCF_009873245.2. Classification (NCBI taxonomy): domain Eukaryota; kingdom Metazoa; phylum Chordata; class Mammalia; order Artiodactyla; family Balaenopteridae; genus Balaenoptera; species Balaenoptera musculus. Next base: position 88,326,950 of record NC_045799.1, on the reverse strand, counting down.
GGGCTCGAGGCTCCAAGTCTCAGTGTCCACCTGCCTATGCCCCCACCTGCCAGCAGAGAATGGGCAGAGGAGAGGGGCTCCCAGCCCCGCAGCCACCCGCCTGCCAGGTGGGACAAGGACAGCACCTGCGGGGCCCCATGCGCTGCAGCCCCCGGAGGCGGGCGGCAGTGGAGACAGGAGGCCCCAGGAGGCCCAAGGGAGTCCGGCGGTCAGGACTGGACTGGACACGCCCTCCAAGGACTCTCAGGGAACTTGACCCCAGGGGGCCGGTTCCTGTCTGGGGTTTGTCCTACGTGCTCGGGGGAGTGGCCTGCCTGGAGGGTGGCCCCTGAAGGCAGGGTCGTCCTGCCCCTTGGCCCTGGAAAACACAGGAAGAAACTGGATGGTCCCACCAGTTGCAGCCGACTCCTAACAGTCTAGAGTTTGGCCACCTGCCTCCACACCTGGGTTGCTGAGGAAAGGTCCTCGCTGGGTCTGCTAAGGAGGAGACAAACTGTAGAGGGTGGCGACCTGCCTTGCAAATGGCCGTTGCTACAAAGCAGGGTGAGCGACAGCAGAGCCAAGGCCACTCAGGCACCCCTGAGCCCTTTGGTGAGTGACTGGCCCTTCAGCGGCCATCCCTCAACTGACCGGACTTACAAGCAGCACAGACCCAGGAGCGCAGGCTTCCACAGGGGGCAGAGGCCACAGGAAGAGGAAGGCCGCCCCATTCTGGGCCTGGAAATGACAAAGTGTCTGGAATGTGCCCCACCCGCCAGGTACCGCCAGAGCCTCCAACAGCTCCCCTGGTGCCCAGTCGCCTGACCCCACCCACCCCGACCGAAGCAGGTCCTGCCCAGACTGTCCTGTCCCCACATCAAGTTCACATGCCCAGGCTGGACACTCACTCTGTGCTGGGCCGGGTACCGCAGAGGAGCCACAGGGGCCGCTGGGTCTCCATCACACTCGGGGCTTTTCCACATTCTGTTGTGAAGCCCTCTATTCACTGCCCGGATTTCAGTTAGCACTGGCTGCATTTCTCTCACCACAGACCTGTCCACCTGTCTACCTGCTACCCGTCCATTGGTCCATCATTTTTTCCTGGATGCATTTAGGTTGCAGATATTATTAGACTTCAATCCAAACACTTCCACAGGCACATCACCAACTAGAGTTCAAGATCCATCTGTTTTAGGTCAAATTTACTCACAGTGGAATTCACAAGTCCTAAAGGTAGCAGTACGTAAGTTCTAACAAATGCCCACACCTGTGTAGTCCAGACCCCACCAGGAACTTTGTCCTCACCCTGGACTTGCACTGTCAATGTTTACATTTAAGTTACTTAAAAATTAAATGAGGGGCTTCCCTTGTGGCACAGTGGTTAAGAATCCGCTTGCCAATGCAGGGAACACAGGTTCGAGCCCTCGTCGGGGAAGATCCCACATGCCACAGAGCAACGAAGCCCGTGCACCATGACTACTGAGCCCATGCACCACAACTACTGAAGCCCACGCACCTTGAGCCCATGCTCTGCAACAAGAGACGCCACTGCAATGAGAAGACCGCACACCGCAATTAAGTGTAGCCCCCGCTCGCCGCAACTAAAGAAAGCCTGCACACAGCAACGAAGACCCAAAGCAGCCAAAAAAAATTTTTTTAATTAAATTAAATTAAATTTAAAAGTCAGTCCCTCAGTCGCACTGACCACATTCCAAGAGCTTAGTAGCCATATGTGGCCAGTGGCTGCCTCAGTGGATGGCACACCCTTGCCCTAGAAAATTCCTTCATCCATTTTGCCTAAAGCCTTTTTAAAGGCTCCCAGTGGGGAACCGTGAGCACTGTGCCAGCTGCCCTCCTGCCTCTGTGGGGCCAGAGCAGGACTGGAGCCCAGTCTCCTGCCCTGACCAGGGGCTCGGAGGCTGTACCCTCCCAGACACTACAGGCCAGCCAGGGCCTGCGTCTCCACGGGCCACATGGGCGCCAGGCTGGGCGCGCATCCCTGACAGTGGCGGGGGCGCGTGTTGGACGTAATGCAGGTCTCGCGGCCGTTCCCAGCACCGTTATGCATTTTTCACGGGAGGCAAATTGTTCTCTGAGCATCAGCCTGCCGTCAGGGCCCGATCCTGACACAGCAGCCACGGGACTTTGAAGTACTCCAACCCAGTATTAATAAATCATAGGGCGCACTTCGAGGACACCACTAACGGTTAGAACACTGGGCTCCAGAGCTGCACTCGTGCAGAAATGCGGCTGCGCCGGGAAGGAGAGGAAGGACCCTGCCCCCCACTCCCTTGCGTGCAGACATGCTGTGTGGCCTCTGCCGAGTTGCCTGACTTCTCTGAGTCTTGGTGTCCTCCCGGATCGGGGAGAGGCTCCCATGGCCCTTGGGGGTGAAGTCTAAACCCTCAACGTTGCCCCCCGTGCACCACTTCCCCAGCCTGGACTCCAGGCAGACCCCCAGGCTGGGGCTCCTGGGGGGTGACGCAGGTGTGACTTCCACTGGAACCCCCTTTGGACCAAGAATGCCGAGAGGCCCCCGTGCTCTACGTCCAAACACTGGAAGTTACACACCAGGCTGAACAACTGCGGAATAAATAACACCGGTCCATCCTCCCACCAGACAAATCCCTACGTGGCCTGGATGTCATATTCCAGTTCTGGAGTCCCGGACGCAACGTGGCCTGAAGCTTTCCCTTCCCAAGACACCCCCTCCAGCTCGGTCCCTCATCATGCGTGGACGTGTGAACCAGGGCTGGACACCACACTCCCAGTGACCACACCCAGCTGCGCCCCGACAAAGCGTCACCCTTGGCCACCCCTTAGGACCAACGGCCTGGCCACTCAGGGGGGGGCCGGCGAGGAGGAAAGTCACTTGGCCATTTGGGCAGGGAATGCCAGGGTCTTGGGCCCAGGACACGGGCCAGAGCAGCCCATGGGTGTCAGACATGGGTGTCAGGCATGTCCCTGAGGCCCGAGGGAAGGGCTGGGCTCCGTGACTCGGCCTGAGCACTGGACTCGGGCCATTCCCCTGACCACTGGGTCTGGCTGCCCCGATGCAGGAACAGTGTCTCCAGGCTGGCTCCACTCCCAGGGAGTCAGGTGGGGAGAGCTTTGTAGAAACCTCCAACATCCCGACCTCTAGGAAAGGGCTGGGCTCTTCCTCACGCTCTGGCCCTCCGGGTGCCCCATCCTCTGCTTCTTGAGTCCCCTCACCTCTGACAGAGAGGTCAGCAGACTCCTGGCCAGAGGGAGGGTGCTGGGCTGGCCAGGGCCTCGGGTGGGAGAGGCCGTGTGGCCACACGGAAGCTTCTTGCCTCCAACGGGTGGGCCGAGAGAGCCACAGAGTCAGGGGGTGGGGAGGCCTCAAACAAAGGGACCAGCGGGCTGGACAGCACTGGCCCTCTCCCGACAGCTCCCACACATGTCTCTGGCCCTGCGTCTGAGTACCGTGTGGCCTCCGAGGGAGGCTGGCGCCCGCACCCTCAGACTGGGCAGCCTGGCCCGGTCCCGTGGTCCTCGGGAAGAAAGGCTTGGGCCGGAGACAGCAGAGAGCTGCAGAATTGGACAGGGACATAGGCTCCCTGAGCCGCTGTGGGTGGAGACAGGGAAGGGCAGCTGGAGCCAGCCGTGAAGGTGGGGGCCTGGGACCCGGAGACCTCGGGGCTGGCGGCCAGCAGTCAGTGGGCTCGAGAGCCAGGGAGGGCACTGAGGACGGGGCAGCCAGGGGGCCACACGTCGGGGAGCTGGGGGAGCGCCCACTTTAGAACCAAGGGCTAGCGGGCACAGCAAGCGGGCTGCTGGTGGCCAGGAAGCCAGGGGCTAGGGCTACAAGGCCTGGAGAGCTGCAGTCCAAATGCCTGGGGGGCAGTGGGGCCGGCGCTGGACAGCACGGCCATTCTCGGGCAGTGTGTGCGGGGCGGGTGCTCAGCCTAGGCCATCGGGGCTGCAAAGTCAAACGAGCCGACCTGACCTCCAATCCCCACGCTGCTGTGTGACCTCAGGCAAGTCACTTCACCTCTCTGAGCCTCATAAGGAAGTGGAGGGTGCGTAGGAAAGTGTGTAGCCGCCCCGCACAGGCCGGCACAGCGGGGCGCCTTCCTTGCCCGCTCTCTGCAGGGCCTGGGCTCGGAGGGCGGTGGGTCAGGTTGGCCTGTCCTGAGATGCAGCCTTGAGTTCTCGTGGTCGCGGGAGCAAACACCTGGCAGCCCCTGTCATTCTAGATGACTGCATAAAACCCGCTAAGAAAAGTCAGGACGGCGCCCCCTGACCCCCACACCCCTCCCTGACTGCTTGGCCCGGGAGTGGGGGGAAGGCTGGCTGTGGGAGGGGCCTGGGACACATCCCAGGGATGGCTTGGCGGCCTCTGTCGGGGTGAGCAGCACCTGCCAGGGACAGATCCTGCCTGCGGCCAAGGGGCAGGCGGGGCCTGGCTCGCAGAACCAGCCCCTCACCAGGCCAGAGGCAGCAGCCCCCTTCCTGGGAGCTGCCCGGCGGATGACCGCGCGGGGGCGGGGGAGGGGGGCACTCCCACAGGGCTCAGGTTGTCGGGCCACATACTTTCCAAACAATAGCCGCTGCGGCAGCACAGGCCAGCACAGGCCAGACGGGGCAGGCAGCCAGGCTCTGCTCCGGGCCCGGCCCGGGGAGGCCCCCAGACGCTGGGACCACCCAGGCCTGCCCTCGCCCCACCCAGGGGAAGGGGACAGAGGTGCAGCATGTTCACCCCACAGATCTTCCCGGAGCCTCTGCGCCAGGCCAGGAGTGTGGCGAAGGAGAGGGACAGCCGACAGATGGACGGACGGACGGACAGATGGATGGAGTCATCCAGACAGGCCCTGTCCACTCCAACTCGAGAACGGGACAGCCGTCCCGCCTGCACTCGGCACCTCCGTGAGGCCACAGCTCAGCCCCGGGCACACGGCTGCACCTCGGCAGCCGGGACCCTCCCCGGTGCAAGAAACCGAGTCCCTCAGGGAGCCCCCGCGCAGGGTCCTGTTGCTGGCGCGGGAGGGCCCCGCACCCCAGAAGCCCCAGTTCCCACTGTCTCTTCATTTCAGTAGACCTCTGCCCCGACCCCCTCTTCTCCCAAACACACTCTCTCATTCTGTGGATGAGGGGTCAGCTTTCTGAATGGAAAATCGGATGTCAGGTTTTGCTGGGAGGCACCTGGTGGAGAGGTGAACGGGCCCGGCTTTGGGGCCCAAGGAAACTCTGTCGGGCCTCCCCTGCCACTGGCCAGAGATGTCACCGGGTCAGCTGCTCTCCTGTGGGGACTGTGAGGATTAAAAGCAGTAAGTCCCGCTGGGCCAGGGGTCTGACTCAATAAAAGTCACCTGTCCCCGCTGTGCTGTGATCATCATCCGACTCGTGCCTGGGCCGGACACCCCCTGCTGCCCCTGGACAGAGAGGGGGCAGCCTTGGGCCACGCGGTGGGTCCTGGGTCTCCACGGCCAGGCCTGGGGCCTGGATCCACCTTCCGGAAGAAAGCCTGGGGCTGGGACGTGCTCGGAGAGGGGGGAGCATGTCACCAGCCGAGTCAGGAAAACAAGCTCCAGACAGAGGCCCAGCTGGGCCGCCCCAAAGCGGGAAGCGGGCAGGGGGGACCCCGGTGGGGCGGCTGCAGAGGCCCTGCTGCCTGGGGAGCTGATTCAAGGCGCAGCTCCTGATCTCCTGCGGCACGTTATTGTGTAACCTGCACTTTTCTGTTCACATAGTAATTTTCGCCTCCCTCCCTGTCAAACAGAAGACAGGTTTCCACCTTCAGTCGCAGCTGCTGAGCCACCGAGATCGAAGGCGAGGCTGTGCTAATGGAAGTGATTCACGAAGAAGCTGGACGGACGGACGTGCGAGGACAACGAGCGCGGGGGCTGCCGGCTCATCGAGGACACAGCCGGGCAGGCAAGCGAGGGCTCGTCCCTCCCTCATGTCCTGGGTCCAAGGCACGGTGCCCGCCGGCCGGCCTCTGCACACTCTCCGCAAGGCCCAGCCGGAGTCTGCTTCCAGATGGAGCGCAGCCGTGAGACTCACCCCCTCTCTGCACGTGGCCGTCACTCCGTTGCTTAGGCCCTTTCCCGGGGGTCCCAGCTACACACCCAAACTTCTCGTGGCTGTTCCCGAGCAGGACGCCCCTTCAGGGTGACGGCATGCGCGAACGGAACGGAAAGCATGGCCTCGGGCTCGGACAGGCCCGATCTGGGCAGCTCTGTGCTTCGCAGCCGTGCTGCCTTTACACAGAGAGCTGAACCTCTCTGAAGCTCTGCTTTCTCACCTGTGACAGGGGGATTGAACCTACGTTCAGGACTCGTGTGACTCCTTGAGAGAATTCAGCGAGCGTGGCCACAGATGGCACTTTGAGGAACAGCACGCCCTGCGCCGGGCTCAGAGGCAGCTGCTCAGAGGCGCTCAGTGCCCTAGACCAGCCCCTCGCTTCTCACCCCCTACCAGGCGGGTTCTGCTCCTGCGAGCGTGTCCTGCGTCTGGGATCTCAGGGAGCGTTGGGACGGGATGGCTTGATGGGTGGCCCAGCTATAAATCTTGAACAGTGAGGTGGCTCGGCTTCCCCTCCTGCAAAGTGGACCCAGTTACCTCGAGACCGTGGGAGGTTAACGAGTCAGAGTTTGTAAAACGCTCTGCGGATCAGATGAAAGGGGCTGGCGGGGGGATGAGGGGCGGCCCCTGGAGGACAGATGTGGTGGTCCTGGGTGCACCCGCACGCTCCCTGCTCTGTGCTGCGCGCACACTCAGATCCCAGCGCTGGGGCCGCCAGGCCCAGACAGGGAGACCTCCCACCTCCCACCTGCTCCCGGCACAGCTGCCCCCGGGTCCAGGAAGGGCCACGGCCCCTGGGGCAGCCACTGCTAGTCCTGCCCAGAGAGTAGACCCAGGAGGCCCTGCGTGCAGCTGTACAGTGACTGCTGCCCCAGCAGCCGGTAGGTGGCTGTGCTGGAGGCGGCTGGGTCCCAACCCCCCCTTAACCTCCCTGTGTTTGGGCGACTTAACCCACCCCACTCGTCAGCCAGGAGCCCACCAGCCGGGGGGCTGTCTCTGCACGGATCCAGGGCCTAGCCTCCTTCTTGTGCCTCCAGGGCCTGCTTTATCCCAGACCACACCTGAGAGCAGAAAGGAAGCCGCCCCTCCCAGCCCCCAACACGGCCCCAGTGGATGGGACAGGACGAGAGGCCAGACCCCCCCCACCCGCAGCCTCCAGGCCTGGGAGCAGCTGCCTGGACCAAGGGCTTCCCAGGGGAGCGTCCGCACCCTGCCGGCCCCGGGGGCCCCGGCCTGGCTCTGCACCTGCCTGGCAGTCTCTGCTCTCTGGCCAGGCCTTCCTCTCACACCCTGAGACCCAGAGCAGACAGATCAGGGTGCGAGGATTCTCATGGGGGGGGGGGGGGCAAGAGCTGTGCTGGGTCCCAGTTAGGGGAGCGAAACAGGAAAAAACACACAGGATTTCAAAGCCTTGGTGCCAGCAAAGCAAAATTTCTCTTTAACACGTTTGACACAAGTTACATGCTGAAATGACAATACTTTGTATTGTTGGGTTAAATATACAATCAAAGTTAAATTTCACCTGTTTGTTTTTATGTCTTTTAATGCAGACACTAGCAAATTTGGAATTATCGATACACACATGGCTCTCATTCTGTGGCTACTGGACAGCTCTGACCGAGAAAAACCACCCCATTTTAAGGTCAGGACATGAAGACTGAAAAAGAAAGCCACCCAGTGCGGAAGGAAGGAAGGAATGAGTGAGTGAATGAGTGAGTGAATGAACAAGCGAATGAATGAGTGAGCCCCCCTGGGGAGAACCACATTCAGGAAGCAGGTGCCCTACAGGGCAGACCACAAGTACCCAAGCATAGGGGTGACCTCTTCTTACTTGGGATTTTTGATTTAAACTGCAAGATGGGCAGAGAGCCTGCCCTGAACCAGCCAAGCCCGCTTCCCGGAGAGCCAGCTCCCCTCTCGGGCTGGAGACTCCGGGGGGCAGCCTGGGCCACCAGCACGCCCTGTGGTGCCCAGAGAGGCTTTTCCTTCAGGAAGACCCGCGGTGAAGTCAGAGGCACACGGCCGCTTTCACAAATAACCACAGAAATGCTGGATTCAGCAGAGAGCCCACCCGCCCGGACGCTGCCCCTAGAACTCCCCTCCCCAGGCCCAGGGGCCGTGCCCAGCCTCTCCCGTGGCCTGAGGGAGTGGACTCACCCACTCCCGGTGGTAGCCCGGGCCCCCAGCCCATCCGTCAGTGTCAGGCTCCAAGACGGGCTCTGCTCTAAAGGACGCGGCCGCTTCCGCCACGCGTACGGTGAGGACAGAGGGGCCAGGTGGGCCTGCGCTGGCAAGAGGAGCCCAGCCTCCTGCTGGGGGCCACGCGGCCCACCCTCCCGGCTTGCTGAGAAAGGGGGCTCTTCTCTCTGCACAGCTCCAGCTGGACGGGAGCCCTGAAGGGACGGGCGTCTGGGGCACGGCCTCTGGGCAGAGCTGGCCATGGGCTCCTGTGAAAGGGTCCGGCTGGCAGCCCGTCTCCTGAGCTCCCACAAAGGCCGGACTGACCAGGGGCCTTGGGGTGGGCGCTGCCCCAGGCTGGCGGCATTGCATGGCCCCGCCGGGGAGTCTAGGGACCGCTGCCGCCCTCCCAGGGCCCAGCGTGCACTCGGCCGTCGGGTAAGGGCCGCACGCCAGGTGGGGAGGAGCCTGCAGAGGCCACTCGGTGCCACGGCCTCATCTGTGGGGGGAAACTGAGGCCCGGAAAGAAAAGAGGACTTGTTTGAGGTCACACAGCAGCCAGCGGTCCAGGCAGGCCCAGGATGCCGGTCCAGGGCTCTCCTTGCTCCCCTTTTTATTTCCTGTTCCCAGGCAGTGAAGTGAGGGGGGGCCGGGTCACCGTGGCATTCGGAGAGGGTATCAGCCTGCTAGGACTGTCACAACACAACACCCCAGACTGGGCAGCACCAGCAGCAGAAACGCACTTTCTCCCAGTTCTGGAGGCCCGGTGCCAAGACGAAGGTGCCACCTGGTCGGTTTCCGGTGAGACTTCTCCCTGGCTTGCCAACGGCCACCTTCTCCTGCGCACTCACACGGAGGGACAGAGCTCTGGTGCCTCTTCCCCTTCTTATAGGGGCACCGGGCCTACTGGATCAGGGCCCACGCCATGACCTCATGTAACTAATTACTCCCTAGAGGCTGCATCTCCGAATGCAGTCACACTGGGGGTTAGGGCTTCAACCTGTGGCTCTCGGGGGACATTCAGTCCATAGCGGAGTCACATGCTGTGATGGAACTAGTCCATGAAAAGCTCCAGAAGGTCCAGCCCGCAGCACGCGGCCGGGCTGGGGGCAGGAGCAAGGGCCTGGCTCGCCCTCGGGAGCTGCTGGCCTGCTTTGCTGATGGCACCTGAGCACGAGCCGTCCCCAGAACGGGGCTGCTACGGCCGCGTCACACGAGGAGCCCCTGTGCCCGCCCCACCCCCTCATCTAACCCTCTCAGCGTCTGCAGTGAGGCCGAATCTGCCCGTCCTCAAGAGGGCGTGAGGCACCGGCCAGGCCCGTTTGCCCAAGTTCACTGACGCATTGTGAGGGGCTTCTGATCTGCACCTGGGACTTTCCGACCCCAGGTCCAGAGCGCTCCCTCCCAGCCCCACGGCCCCCAGCCCAGCTGCCCGCACAGTGTGCGGACGGGCTCTTCAGATCCAGCCAGCAGGCGAGAGGCCCCTGGCCGCCCGCGTTAGCCATTCCTGGCCTGACACTTGAGCCACAGACTCAGTTATCCTTTATCCACTAAGTAATCCCAGTGGAGGCCAGAAAGAAGCCGAGACTTGCCTCGGGCCGGGGCCAGGCGGCCGGGAGATGAGAGGTCACGCTAGGATGGCCGCCCAGCCGTCCGGCGTCCTGAGCCAGCTTCTGAATGAGATCAGAGTTGGAGAGACTCCGGGCGTCTGGGCCGGGCACTCGGCCACCACCAGCCCCTAGGGCAGGCCCTTATTGAGAAACGCACAGAGGGGGACAGACCACCTGGGTTCAGACCCACAGCTGTGCCCTTTCCCGCCCCCCAGCACCTGTTCCTGGCTGCAGAATGGAGTCTCTATTTCAGGAGTTTGGAGGAGCTCATCACTGGGTGAGGCGCACACAGCAGGTGCTCAATAAACGTGGCTCCTGGCTTGGTGCCTTCAGAGGCCTCTCGGTGAGTGCCGGTGCTCAGAAGCTACTGTCAGAAACTCTGAGACCCTCACCAGCCCCCAGCCCCCAGCCCCCAGCTGTACAGAGCCCCCAGAAGGGAGGCTTGTGGGCGTGGGGACCCTTTACTGCCCTCGTGCCCCGAGAAAACTCCTAGTGAGCGTGAGACCAAGAGGGGAGCCAGTGACAACCATTGGTCTCTTGCCGTGATCCCTGGGGATGCCCTCCTATAGGGACCCCCCACAGCTGCTCAGTCACATCCCAGAGGGAGCCCCGGGAGCTAAGGAGTTTGCAGAGCCCATGGCATTTCTGACTTCTATTTTCCCCATGATTTAAAGCCCTGGAATGCCAGCTCTGTGAGGGCAGTGCTGTGTCCTGTCACGGCTTCATGGTCTCACCTAGGGCCCTGCCTGACCCTGAGAAATTATGGTGGCTATTGGATGGATGGGTAGGTGGATGAAGGAGTTGGTGGGCACATGGATGGGTGGATGGACACATGGATGTGTGGATGGACACATGGATGTATGGATGGATGGACACATGGATGGGTGGATGGATGGATGGATGGACACATGGATGGGTGGATGGACACATGGATGGGTGGATGGATGGACACATGGATGGGTGGATGGATGGATGGATGGACACATGGATGGGTGGATGGATGGATGGATGGACACATGGATGGGTGGATGGATGGATGGGTGGGTGGAGGTGAACAGCCTGGCAGCCAACAACAATAAAAAAGTTTGGCCTGCTGATGGGCTGAGTTAAGGAAGCCAAACAAAGGTTACATGCGTTTTGACCTCATTTACATAAAACCATAAGAAATGCCGGCCGACCTGAAGTGACAGCGAGTGGAGTGGGAGTACCAGGGAGGTGCTGGGGAGGGTTAACCAAGGGCACGAGGAAACTCTGGTGTGACGGGCACGTTCATTGTCTTGATTTTAGTGATGGGCATCCCTTAGTGATGGTGTACACTTATGTCAGGGTTTATGAAATTATACATTCCAAATATGTGCAGATTGAGTAATGTCGATTTTACCTCAATAAAGCTGTTTAAAAAAAGAAAGAAAAATGTGGTATCGGGATAGTAGGATATTCATAAGAAAAAGATTAAATTAGATTCTTCCCTTGTACTTTATACCAGAAGTAAACTAAAAATGGGTCAGAGATATAAATGTAAAATAAAACAAAATGAAACCATAATGAGGGAAATCTTCATGGTGGCAGCTCAGTTCTGGGTCTTGACGTGCCAGTATTTCCACAAATCTGCACACGTGACAAAATTCCACAGATCTGCCTGCCACTCTGATCCAGAGCCAATGTTCTCGTTTTGACCAGTGAGATAAAGTTCATCCATAAGAGGAAATGGTCGATGGGACCCTCTGTGCTGTCTTTGCCACTTCCTGTGGGTCCATCACTGTTTCAAAATTAAAAGTCTTTGAAGTAAATAAACAAACAACCCATAAAGCCCTGAAAGAAAACATGGATGGGTTTTTCTATAATTTCTTTGTTTAAAAAACTTTTGTTTTGGGCTTCCCTGGTGGCGCAGTGGTTGAGAATCTGCCTACTAATGCAGGGGACACAAGTTCGAGCCCTGGTCTGGGAAGATCCCACATGCCGCGGAGCAACTGGGCCCGTGAGCCACAACTACTGAGCCTGCGCGTCTGGAGCCTGTGCTCCGCAACGAGAGGCCGCGACAGTGAGAGGCCCTCGCACCGTGATGAAGAGTGGCCCTCGTTCGCCACAACTAGAGAAAGCTCTCGCACAGAAACGAAGACCCAACACAGCCAAAAATTAATTAATTAATTAATTAATTATTTAAAAAAAGATACCTAAAAAAAAAAAAAAAAAACTTTTGTTTTGCAGAAAAATTAGAAATTAAATAGATAAATGACAAACTGAGAAAACATCTTCAAACTATATCATAGGCCAAAGGTTACTAGCTCTGATATTTAAATAGCTTTTACAAATAAAGAAAAAGGCAAACACTATAGAAAAATGGGCTAAAGAAATGAATAGATAACAGAAAAGGTAATCATATGAAAATATGCTCAAAAGATAGCAGGCAGGAAAATTTAAAACTGAAGTAGATTTGTCATTGGAAGTGTGAATATTAGAGAAAAATGAATTTGGGGGGTATTCGAATCAATTAGAAAGCTTTCAAGTATGGTTCAGGCAACTCAGCTAAGTGAATCTACTTTTCAACTGTAAATTTTATGGAATCTAAGTACAGATAAAGTATTTCCAGTGAAAATGCAGTGTGCGAATCAAGATGTGCTGTCAATGTAATATATGCACCAGATTCCAGACTCTATAAAAGGAAAATAGCTCATTAATAAACTGCTTGTCGATTACATGTTGAAATGACAGTATGTTCTTGATCCAGACCAGTCAGTCGTCTGTGGTCCAGGCGTAATCAGCCTGAGGAGGAGACTTGTCTCCCAAGCTTGAGGAGTAGGCCCCCTTCTCCCAGACTCTTCTGCTGAATTTAAGTGAGGGGTTGGACCCCAACTGCCCCTGCCCCTTTGTGTGACCACAGAGGACCGTCCTGAGGACAAGGTCTACCCCTGTGAGGATGGCTGGGCAGAGGGACAGCCTGGGTCTGGGCTGAGACGTCAAGCTGCTGACCGCTCAGACCCGCCCCATCTCCACGCCTCTTCCCTTCACCACACTCGTCCTTATTTTACGTCAGGCAGCTGGGTTTCGGTATCTGCAGCCAAAGTATCCTCTGACCCCCTGGCAGGGTTAGGGTGCACCTGCCGGGTGCCCTCCCGCAAGGCCCACCAGGGAGCTGGAGCCCAGGCCACACGACTTCCCGCCAAGTGTCAACAGGAACCACGATTGCCTCTCTCCCCCACCCCAATGTGCCGCCAATGCTCGCCAAGTGCCAGCTGCCAGCCTAGCCCCGGGCTGCAGGCGAGCTGCATGTTAATAGGAATTTTCTGTGCCACGACCCCAAAGGGACTGAATAGAATTTCAAAGCGAGGTGGGGAGAGGGATCTCTCCCAGTGCCCGTCCCAGAGAAGCCGCTCCAGACGCTTGTTGAATGAATGAGTGAGCAAATGAATGAGTGAATGAATGAATAAGTGAATGAGTGAGTGAGTGTGTGCACCTGGCCTTGTGGGGTGCTCTGAGCCTGGGGACCTCCCAGTGCTGGGCGTACCCCCTGCCCAGTTCAGGAGGGTCCTGAGCATGGGCCCAGAGGCTGGGGGCTCGGCTTCCCTGAGGGGGTCTCTGCTTCTTTTCTTCTTGCCCGTCTGTGTCCACGCCCCGCCCACCCCGACATGAGAAGGAAGCTGGGGACACCACATCTCTCCTCAACTCCCAGCTGTGCTCTGCTGCTCCTCCAGGGTGAGTGGGGCCCCTGGAGCTGGTGCTTTGTTCTGCCCCTGGGGGAGGTGGCCGGGGTCTCAGGGGCTGCCGGGCAGGGGCTCCTCGAAGCTTGTCAGAGGCCGAATGAGAGCTTGGGTTACTCGGGCTCTGGGGCCGGGATAGGACTTGCTAACCATGGGTGGGTGGGAAAGGAGGACCGCTTAACCCCCTCCCTTCTGGGCTGCAGCAGAGGCCAGCCTCCCTGGGAGAGACAAAGGCATTTAGTCACTTCCCTGGAAGGCTCACATCCAGCTACCCCATCCTAAAGAAACAAACAGACGTTTTGCCCAGCGTGGTGATTTTTCCAGATGCACACTGTGCCCCACGTGGCCGTGTGGCCTCTTGAGAGGGGAGCTCCAAGCCTGCCCACAGGTGACAGGCCTGGGGTCACCTGGCAGGGTGCTAGGGGTCACACCCTTTGCCCTCACCCCACCCCACCCAGCAGAGCCCCTGTAATTTGGGAGTGACGTCACCCCCATCTCAGCCAAGTCCGATGAAAAGTCCCCGTTCACAGGAGGAGGGTGAAGTTTGTGGCGATCCCAAAATAGCCCCAAAGAGCTGCCTGCCACCCCAGGAATGCCCGGAAACCACGCCCGGCTGAGGACAGAGGTCACCCAGCTCCCAGGCCTTTGAAGCTCGAAGGGACTTGAAGAAGCTTCCAGAAGACCAGCAGGGTCATGGCTCCTCCAATGCCTGGTCCCCAGGAGCCACGGGAGAAACATCTGCTCAGGGGGTGAAGGAAGGAGGAACCAACGAGGCAGGAAGGGACAGGAAGTGACTCTCCCTGGGGCCTTAGGGGTCTCCTGCCCCGCCAGCACCGCCGGGCCTGCTGGCCCCGCCAGCCCCGCCGACACTGATGCGCCCCTGTGGCCTCTGGAACATGAGGGGGCAAATCCCGGCCGTCTGGGGGCAGCCCCAGGACACTCGCCAGTCGTCACCATGGCGCCACTGGGTGAGGCCCGAGCTGAACGCGAGACCCCCACGGGGAGGGCAGGGCTGCTGCCCCATGGGAGACGGAACGGAGTGCAGACCTCAAGGACTTGACCAAGGTCACAGGGCCTGGCGGGGAGGGGCAGGAAGACGCAGCTCTGGCCGTGGGCGCGTGGCTGCAGTCTGCAGTCTGTGAAACGGGGCTGATTCCGAAACTCCGCCCGAAGGGCTGTGAGGCCTGGATCATCTCCTGGGATCACAGTCACAGCTGCCGGCCTCTGCCCGCCACCCCATCCTCTCCCTGTTCCTCCCACGGACCCGGCTGGAGCCCCTTGCTGACCCCAGAGGGACCACGCAAAGGAAGCAAAGACCCGGCTCCTCTCTGACCTTCAGGAGGGAGGCCCAGGCGCTGCCAGGTCCCTGTGGACTCAGGGAACAGGGAGGGGCCTCGGAAATGCCTGGACGGTGCCCCGCACCATCCTCTCTCTGTGGGCCTGAAGCTGCTGCCCATTTCCTTTCCAAGTGGACTTTTGCTGTGGCTGTGGAACATTCCAGAGAGAGGGGAGCAGGCCCGGCAGGGCGGGGCCCTGCCCACTGCCTGTGGGGAGGCTGCGTTTGGGCCCTGGGGTCTTAGGGGAGGTGGTCCCGGCCAGCCTGGGGGGTCACAGTGTAGCTCCTCCCCGTGGCGCGCAAGACCTCTGGAACGAGCAGCCGGTGGGTATGCAGGGGCTGGAGGAAATGCCCGAGGGCCCAGGGGTGGCCTGTCCCTCAGAGGAGGTGCCAGGGGGCTGGTCCCACCGCGTCCATCAAGATGCACAGGGACGGCTTCACGCCCTCGGTGAAGGGCCATGTGCTGTCGGCGGGCACCGTGTCCTCCTGGAGGACAGGCAGGGGCGGGGACGTGCCTGTCCTCTGGGCTGCACGGAGACCACAGCCGCCACCTAGCCTGTGTCCCACGTCCCTTCATCGGTGCCCAGCCAGAGCCGTGGAGAAAGGCCACAGACACGTGGAAAACGCCGAGGGCCAAGGAAGGACCTGCTTTAATTCCAGCAAACATACATGTGTGTGTCGTGTCCAAAGATCACGTCTATTTATTGAGCGCTTACTGTATACTGTTACATATCCTAACCCGTCAATGCTCACGTCAGACCCTGGAGGTGGGGTCTACAGTCACCCATTCTCCAGATAAAGAGACGGAAAACAGAGAGGTCAGCGTTCTTCCCAGGTCACGTGACTGGTGAGGAAAGGCCAGGATCTTGACTCTTAATCCCCATGTCAGGCCCCGTTTATTTAAGTTACACTTTTATTTTAGTGTCAGTGTTGCTTCTCTTGTGAGCCGGTTTTGGAGGCCATGACCCAGGCCCACGTGGGGTCTCCTCGTGGTGTCTTGGTTTCCACCATCACAGCAGGCGTTTCTGGGAGGCCTGACAGACACGACTGTTCCCTAGAGTAAGACGATGCTTGTCCTGCACCTTCGGCCCCAGAGGCGAGCCGTCCTCAGGCTCTTGGGTGAAGAAGAAAGGTGGGGGGTCAACGTGCCCCCTCCCCATATCCACCCCCAAACCCCGGCACCCGGGCGTCCACCCCTGTCCACCTCGGGCAGTGGCCCTGACTTCGCCCTCTGCCCCATCTCCTGAGCCCCTGGTGGCAGATCTTGGGTTCCCAGCGGCCCCTCCACCAACTGGCGAGCGGGATTCTGAGGCAGGTTGGGGAGCCTAGCTGCAACTCACCCCCAGACCCCCAGATCTGAACTAATCACTGGGCCACACGGACGCCCAGTGATGCAGAAGGACGCCTTGGACCCCGGGGGGTCAGACCAGGAGCCGCTGCAGCTTCCTTCCACCCAAGCCACGGCCAGCCTCTCCCTGCAGCTTCCAGGCCGCAGGGCCCGGGAGAAGCCGCTGCCCTGGGCCGTGCCTCAGAGCTGCACTGGAGGGGCTCCTGGGGCATCGAGGCGCCTGGCATCCCGCCAGCTGGGGCTGCAGGAGGAGGCCATGGGCCATCCCCTCCACCTGGGGCCCCTGGCCAGAGGCTCTGTCGGTCTCAGATTCAGCTCTGGGGCCCTCAGCACCCCCTGAAATGGGGATTCAGAGGTGGGGCGCTCCGGGGGGTGTTGGCCCTGCCTTGAGCTCCTGGACATGCCTCCTCCTGCCCTGAGTGGGTCCTGAGCCCTGGTCCACCACTGCCCATGATCGACTACCTCTGACGCTGGTTTCCATACCAATAAAGTAGGAATACTATGCATGTTAACTCAGAGCAAAGCTGGCATGAAGTGTCCCGAACGTGCCTTTCCTGAGGTCAGCCGCTCCCTCTTGGACGCGCTGTGCTGGGCTCCAGGGGTCAGAGGTGAGGGCAGCCCCTCCCTGAGCCTCAGTCTTCCTGTCTCTAGGGGGGTTTGCGTGAGAAAGTGCCAAGACTCCTTCTGGCGTTCCTGGCCCCGGCCTCCGCCCCCAGGCCGGCACAGGGGACGCACAGATGGACGGACAGGGCTGGCTTCCTGGTCCAGGGGCTGGGCCGGGCTCCCAGGAAGGGGCCTGTTCCATGGGCTTCCCCCCACACACCCACAGGGCTGCTGGCGGGACACCCCTGGCCGCCCGCCAGCTCCCTAGCATGCCTGTGGGTGACTCCTGGAGCCCGGCCAGACGCTGTCACACGTCCCAGGGGCCCCTCGGCATTCTCTGCCTTTGTTTCCGACGACAGGGTAGTGCAGGGGGGCGGTGCGGAGTCGCTCAGAATCCCGCACAGGATGTCAGGCATCCGGGGGTGGGAGCTGGCGGTGGGCGGGGCATGCTGACACCCCCCTTCCAGGAAGGTGAGGCCGTGCGGCGGGGTCCCACGGGAGGTGCACAAGACAGCGGGACGTTCGTCCCAGGCTCAGGCTCACGTGTGGAGCAGAGGCCGGGGTCAAGGACTGGGGTGAGGGGGGAACAGGATGGTGCCAGCCCTCGGGGGCACATGGGGGGTCCAGGGGCCTCCGCCTGCCCGGGGGGCTGCAGGAGGCTCCCTCCCACTGGCGAAATGAGGTGGGAGAGGCACTCACCAGCGTGGGGTCGGACCCTGCAGCAGGCCATCCGGGCCGCAGGCCTGGCCCCACCAGTCTGCCCGCACGCAGCCCTCGGCAGCCCCCCCGGGTTAAGAGCGACAGCAACTGTGCCCTATTTATATCGTCAGCCCCGCCATCCACAGGCTGCAGTCAGCAGGCCCGGCCAGGGCTTCCACCACGATCAGCTTACATTTAAAATAAATGTTTCCTTAGCTCGTATCCGATCTCCAGTGGCGAATATCGGAAAGCGGGGAGACAGGTCCAAACTCTGAGCAAGGCCTCCCTGCCAGGCACCAGGGACAGGGGCCTGGCCAGGGCCGTCCCCAGAGGGTGGCGCCTCGGCGACCAAGAGGGGCCACCTGATGCTATGCGGCCACTTGGCACCCTGCAGGTCTGCGACCTCAGCTCCCCACCTGCCCCTCAAGTGGGGGTCTTCACGGCGCGCTGCCCGCCCTGCAACGGCTCTGGAGGGCCCTCGAGACGGGCTACGGAAGAAGCGCACGTGGACACGCGGGGCTTGTGTTCAGGGGTCAAGGGGGTTACACTCAACATCACAAGTCGCAGCTTTTTCCAAAGACGCCCCCCACCTCCTTGCTCTGAGGCAGGGGCTCTGAATGGGAGGGATTTTCAGAATCTGGGGAACACGAAGTGCAGCCCCCTTGCTCGTGGTGGCCGCAGCCAGCACTCCTGTCCCTCTGGGACCCAGGCCTCTCCCTCCAGGTGCCACCACATTCCCCTGGAGGGTGGATGAGAGAGGGGACGGGGGAGGTCGGGGGCAGCTGAGATGTGCAGCTCCCTCCCTGGGCCACTCAGACCTGCCCCTTTGGGCAAAGATCCTGGAGATGGGCCGGGAAGACTCAGCCCTGGCCTGGACTCCCAGCAAAGCCCCCAGAAGCCCACAGCCCCCAGTGATAAGAGCCTCCTAAAAAGGTTGCTTCTCTCGGTCACCCCCCACCCCCGTGAGAAATTCTCCTCTGAAGCCAACTGAGAGCCCCTGGGCTGCCTTGGGAGGAAGGGGTGGGGACCTGGTACGCAGGGCAGGCCCGGAGTGGGCGTGAAGACAAGAGCCCGAGCGTGAGAGACGGGGGGCCTCCCGGGGACGAGGAGCCCAAGCTGATGGCCCCGGAGGGGCCAGGGTGAGTCCAGCCCAGGAACGTCAGGGCTTGTGGGGGGAGAGGAGGGGTCCTACCTGCACCCCACCCCTGCTTCCCACACGCCTGACCCGCAAGACCCGAGCTGCTTCCACAGCTGCCTTATATCCAACTGGGCGCACCAGGCTCTGAGGGCAAACCAAGCCCCCAGGCACACACAGCCCCTATGCCCACAGCGCCCTGAGGAGGGACAGCAGCTCCCCCAGGAGATGAGGGTCTGCGGGGAGGAGGCTGCTGGGCTGGGCCTGTCCTCCTTTGCGGGGTGACTCTCTCAGGGCAGGAATGCTGGGCGAAGGAATCCGGAGAGGGGGGCCCTCCCAGCCTGGATCACAGTCGCTGGGCCCTTCTCTCCTGTCCTCCTTCTGGGAGGTGTAAGCGCCTGCCCGGTGCTGGGCTCCTGCTGACAGCCTTCCATCACTGGGACCCCCACGTCCCTCCCAGGTGGGTGTGCCATTCTGCCCACTTGACGGAGGAGAAAACTGAGGCTCCGGGAGCTGAGGTAGAGCCCGTGGGTGGTGGAGCAGACCCAGGCCTGCTGACTCTGGAGGCCGTGTCTGACCACGCCGGGCCGCAGAGAGGACGGTGATTGATGGCGAGAACAGCGGCCACGTTGGTTGAAGGGTGAGTCCACGCAGCCCCCGGGGCCCAAGAAAGGGAAAACCCGCTCTTGATCCCAAGGCCGTCTCTCAGGCAACTGAAACCACAAGTGCTACATTTCCAAGCCCAGCAAACACTGGGTGCCAACTGTGTGTTCCACCTCGTGCTGCGGCGTGCTGGGGCCACAGCCCCGCGCGGGAGACAGAGAAGTGCGTGGGGCGGGCCCGGTACAGGGGGTCAGGACCGTGAGACTGGAGGAGAGCAGGGGCGCAGCATCTGCGGGCTGGGGGCTTTCGGGACAGCTTGATCCAGGAGCTGCCGCCAAAGCTGGGTCCTGAAGACTGAATAGAAGTTTTCCACTGGGGAGAAGCATTCCAGGTGGAGAAGAGTGTATGCGAAAGTGTGACTCGTGCCAGAGTGTGCTAAGTGCCAAGCGCACTGGGGCCAAAGAGGTCGGTGGGGCCGACGCACCCGGTGGAGGAGCTGAGAGGGAGCCCCGGCGAGTGGCGGAGGCAGGACCTGGTTCAGCTCCCGGCCCCTCTGCCATCCTGCAGCCCCTCCGTCTATTCCCAACCCTCCTCCTAGACGGCCTCTGGCTGGTAACCGGAGGGGGCACGGGGAGGGCACCCACCCCGAGGGGGCAAGAGCTCCTCTGGCCAAGACACCAGTCACTTCCTGACTCTGGGCCCAGATCTCCGGGGGAGGGGCGGGGGGGGGCAGGCACCGAGGGGGCGGCATTCCAGCTGGCATTCCAACTCCTCCTCCACAATTAGTCCATTTCCTGCCCTGGCTGCAAATTTCAACCATTTCCTTCTTGGGCCACCTCCGGCCTCTGCCGCTGCCTGGCCCTGCGCTGACCCTGGCAGGGGACAGGACGGTCCTTGTCCTGCCAGCGCCAACTTTGGAACCAGCCTTGCCCTCAATCAAGCATCCTGCCAATAGGCCCCTGGACGCTTGGAGGGGAGCCGACCCAGAGTGGTGGGGAGACTGGGGTCCAATCCTGGCTGTGCAGCCTCCAGCCATGTGCCGAACCTCAGTGGCACACACGTGGTGCCTACTGCATGCCCAAAGAGGGCTGGCACTGGAGACCCTGTAAGGCAGGAGGCAGCAGCCAGAGGCAGGATGTAGGCACCGCTACATGCCGAGGGTGAGCTTCTACCTGTGAACCTTGAAAGCACAGCCTCTCCGCTCAAGGAGGTTGGGCTCAACAGAGAGGGGCCCCCAGGGTGCAGACGGTCCAGGGTCCAGTGCTTGGATGCCCAGCACCCCTCACCGCAGCGGACGGACCTGAGCGGATCCCAGGAGAGGCTGGCAGGGCTTCTTCCAGAAAGTCAGCAGAGCGGACAGAAAGTTGTTTGTTCGTAGACACCCTCCCCAAGTTTGGAGAATGTCGCCCTATGAGAGCAGGGTCCCTGACACGAGGCAGGGGCTTCCCAGCCCCCCATGCTTCCCCGGGGAGGCAGGTGCAGGAAGGCAGGTTCTGGTGAAGGGGCCTGAACGTACCCCTCCGAGGTGACTGTACGAGCCCCAGTCTGCAGCCCAGAGCACCCTAGGGTGTCTAGGGCTTGTTCAGGAGTCTGGGGGCCTCCCTCAATAAGTGATCCTTGCCGAATGTCTCTTCGGCCTAAACTGGCTGGAATCCAGGCTGGACAGGAAGCTAGGCGCCTGGGGAAGGGGCTCCACAGCTCTGGAGCTCACGGCCACTCCGTCGATGGTGGTAGCTGCACGTGGTGCCCACCCAACCTGGAGACCCCTCCCGCCAGCTCCCAGCTCCCAGCCCCAGGCTGGGCCTGCCCAGAAGGAACCTTCCCTAATAGGTTGATATATCTTCGTCCCCAGAAGCAGGCACCCAGCTGCACCCCTGGGGTGGGGGTGAAAGACCCCCACTTCCCACTCCCAGCACGACAAGGCCTGGGAGCTGCCCGGAGGCTGGGGAGCTCGGCGCCCACGAGAAACCCCAGCAGGGGCCCCCTCCCCCGATTAAGGCCCAAGTCCTGGGCTGGAACTCTGCCAGCCAACTGCAGTTTCCAAAGTGTGCTCTCCCAGGACCCCGGGGAAAGCCCAGCCATGCCCCTGTCCGGGGACCACCCCATCTGGGCCAGCACAGGGGGACCCACGCGTCTCCTGGGGTCGGCCTCACGCTGGAGTCTGAATGACGGGCCCAGAAAAGGCACGGCTGCATCTGTAACACGGAGATGCCACTGCACTTCCCGGGGTGTCTATGGGATTTGAAACCCCTGACCACCAGACAGCGACCTTGTCCAGTGGTTTGACCTTGCCATGACCTTGACCATGGTCCTCATGGTGTGAGGAAGACTCGCCAAGATGCCCAGAGCGGACGGGAGAGCCCAGATCACCCAGCTGTTCTGGCCCAGCGGTGCCCGCGCCAGGCCCGAGCCAGGCCCGCGGGGGCTTCAGGAAGGGTAGAGAGCACACTGCGGCCCCGGGCCCTGGGGGTGGCCCCGGCCCTTGGGGACAGAGCCCGCCCCCAGGGGCAGCCCCACTGCAGGGACCTGGGAGAACACTGGGGACAACGTGGGGCCCGGTGCACAGAAAGGGCGTGTGCATCTGGCCGCAGGGCTGGGCGCCCTCCAGCACAAGCTGCAAACCCAGACAAGCGGGAAGATTTTCCATGCTGGGGCCCAGGGGCCCGGCCAGCCTGCCGTTAATAAAAAGTCACAGGCTCAGCCAGGACGGCCTGGAGACTGGACGGCCCTGCAACACGTTCTAAGTTCGTGATGTAACGGCGGAGGATCCTGCAATATTTTTCAATAAGTCTTTCCATTTGGGGGTTTTAATATGTCATGGGAGGCTCCTCCCCAACCCCACCCCAAACCCCCCAACCCGGAATCCTGAGAAAATCTCCTTCCACGGTTTCCCATAAAGCAGGTGCAGAGCAGCCGGGGCCGGGGCGGGGGGAGGGGGCGGGGTGACCAGGGATAGAGGCCCTTGTGGGTGCGGCGCCAGCGGGCGGGCAGGTGGCTCCCGCTCCCCCAGGACGCCAGCTCCAGGAGAGGGCATCCCGCCCACCCCCCAGGCAGAGGCCAAACCCAAACCAAATCCAGCTTGCTGAGCACCGTCCACTCACGCGAGATGTAGACATTAAGGCAGATGCTTCAGGCAAACTTTTAAAAGCCCACTTCTGAGTTAAATACTCAAACAAGGTTCTTGGGCCAAATTCGGCCCCAAGGTCAGAGCAAACCCTGCTAATTTGATGGAGCCCCTCCCAACCGAGACAGCCCACCTTGCAGCCCATCTGCCCTGGGAAAGCTCAGTGTGGGGTTGCTGGTGGGCCAGTGAGGGGGGACCAGGAAACGTCCTCTTCAGAGACCGCTAGGCACGCGGGCAGGCACACCAGCCCCCAAACCCCACAGCGCCTAGCCCGTCCAAGGTCAGGCCCTCGGGGAGGGGCGTCCCCCGTGGCTGCCCAGACCTTGGCAGGCGGGACTGGCCGTTTGCCTCCGTCTCTGTGATGGGCCTCCCCCGCCCCCCAACTGGCTGCTGTGACCAGCAGCTGGTTTAACTCGAGGCGGAAAGGACACAAGTGCGTATGGAATGCATACAGGGTGGCAGGCTGGTCACACCCCGGGCCCTTTACACGCACCCTGAGGGCAGCAGCGGCTGGCCCTGTGACAGGTGAGGGCACGGCGGCCCGGGGTCATTACGGGACTTGCCGAGGCCCCGCAGGCAGAAGGCGTGAGCGCGCAGAACAGAACTCCCCTGGGGGCGGCTGTCTGGGCCCTGCCTGCTCGGGCTACTCCTGCGGAGCTGATGGGGGTCACTGGCCCTGGGCTGGTCCACCCTGAGGCCCAGCTGTGCGGGGGAGGCCAGCAGACGGGGCCCACCAAGGACCGGCCGGTGCCCACCTGCCGGCCCACCTTGGGGGCCTCCAAGCGGCCTGCTCTTTCCAGAGCCCTGAGCCCACCGACCACGCTGGGCCCCAGGCCCGGTGCCCCCCTCCCCAGCGCGTGCACAGCAGGAACAAGCCAGGGGGAAGGCTGGGGGGCCAGGGTCAGTGCTGGGCGCCGGCCTCCCCAGGGCCGCCAGGGCTGTGGGTCGGTAGCAAACACATCTCGCCTCTAATAAAACAAATCATCTGAGGCTGGGAAGCCACAAGAGGAAACAGCTGTGCGCTGCTGGCTGTGAACACGTGTTTCCACGCCCATCTCTAGGCTCGCCCGCTCTGCTTCCAGAATTCTGGACTCTTGGCCATTTTCTGACAGCAGAATGCTGTGGGCTGTCGAGAAGGGAGTTTCGGAGGCCGTGGAATGTGTGCACAAGAAATCGGACCAGCAGACCCCCGCTGGGGGACCATGGTCCTCACACGATCTGACCCAGAGCGGCCCTCAGAGCCACAGACGCAGAGGAGGCCAGAGGGACAAGGCCTGTGAACAAAAGACGGGGAAGGATGCTCATGTCGGCTCTGAGTATGATGGTCCAAAACCGGGACAAACTCAACTGTGCGTCAAGGTGATGCATAAACAGACATGGGCACAATGGAACCGCACACGACCTGGCACAGGGGTGGGCGGGTGTCACGAGCACGTGGTGATGAGATCCCAAACCAGGAGGGCTCTGGGAGGTTCTGCCTCGGTGGCGTTCGGGAGAGGAACGCTGATCTACAGGGACGGGAGTCAGAGCAGGGCTCCCCTCAGGCGGGGATTGGTCCTAGGGGATGAGAAAATGTTCCGGGTGTTGGGAAACACCGTGTAGCAGATCTGGGAGGTGGTCACCCAGGGGTGCTTGTGTAAGTCAGAGCTGTACACACAATTCACGGATTTGCCATGTGTAGATCACATCTCAATCAACTGCTGTGAAAGACAGGTAAACACTTGAGGGACGTCCCTCCCGCACCCTGGTCCCTTCAGCTGAGCTTGAATCCTGTAAAGCAGGGGTCCCCAGCCCCCGGGCCACGGACCAATACCAGTCCGCGGCCTGTTAGGAACCGGGCCGCACAGCAGGAGGCGAGTGGGGGGCAAGCAAGCGAAGCTTCATCTGCCGCTCCTCACCGCTCCCCGTCACTCTCATTACCACCTGAACCATTGCTCACATCACCGCCTAAACCATTCCCCCCCTCCCCACCCCCATCCGTGGAAAAATTGTCTTCCACTAGACCAGTCCCTGGTGCCAAAAAGTTCAGGGACCGCTGCTGTAAAAGACAAGAGACAGACGCAAGTCTGGGAGAGGATGTGTCTTCTCTCCGTCCTGTGGGGCTGGGCGGCCGTCTCTGCAGGCCAAGTGGGAGTGGGGGCCTAATGGTGGATCTAAACACGGAGACACACCAAGGTCTGACCCCAGGTCTTTCCAGCCTTGTGATGCGAGAGAAAAAAGGTAGGATGCCCAGCAGACCAGGCAGGTTCCCGGGATCTCACTGACACTGAAAAAAAGGAAAGTCTGGAGCACCACCACGACCTTATCCTGTCTCCTCCTGACCACCACCTCCCCGTTACCATCACCACTGCCCTTCTGCCAGGACCACCGCCACTGCTGCCACCATCATCTCCAGCACCACCATCACCTCCATTACCTTCATCACCTTCATCATCACCTCCAACATCACCAACCCCACCGCCATCACATCCGGCACCACTACCTCCACCACCAGCATCACCATCACCTCCATCACCTCCAACATCATCACCACCATCACACCCATCATCACTGCCTGTACCACTACCATCAGCACCACCATCACTCCATGACCAACTCCTCCACCACCACCAAAACCTCCACCATCAACTCCATCACCTCCATCATCACCACTTCCACACCATCATCACCATTAATACCCCCTCTGAGCCCGTCTGCTTTATTACTAAGATACAGGTGAATGTTCTAGTATCTGAGTCCCCAGGCAAGTGGCGACCCTACACTCCAACGTGGGTCTTCAGACTCCGACTGCAGAGCCCTTCCCCTCTGCTCTCGGTCCCACAGCCAAGACCCGTCCCCAGATGATGTGTGTCCACCGAAAGCCCAACTAAAAATCATTCTGAGATCATGTTTTCAAAGCCCTACGTAATCCTCACGTATCTGGATGCTCCGCATTCTTCCTGATGAACCCAAAGGCGTCACCTTTAAGGTAATCGCGTGACTTGTGCGAAGCACCCTGGGTCCCTCGGAGCCAGCACCACGGCATTCCTGCTCCCAGGACCCCGGACTCGCGATTACATAACCCTTGCTGGAAGTCTGAGCTGACGGACTGCCCTGCCGAAGTATGACTACCACCAATAAAACATTTTATTGCCCAATCAGGACTGCTGATAGAGTCTATATTTAAAGCAATTCTGTTAACCCTGGGAAGTGAATGCTCACTTGGCTCTGGGGCAGCTTGCAAAGCAGAGACAGTGGTTTCGGCAAACCCCTGGAGTCTTGTAAATTCAAGAAAGAAAAACTGGACGTCAGGAAAGCCAGGGCACTTGGGCAGAGCTCTCAAGGGCACCCCTGCCCTGGATGCTTCCCGGCCCTGGAGCCAGACGAAGTCGGGAAGGCCGGCCCGGGGCAGCTCTGGCTGGCAGAGATAAGACAGGAATATGAGCCCCACACGGTACAAGTGCCACAAAACGGTGCCCCAGGTGTCCCCAACCCACGGAGCCCCTCGGCCAAGCTCAGGGCACAGGCAGGCCCTCCGTGGGCCTGTCCCACAGGGCAGGACTCTCCCCGGGACTCAGCGGCCTCATAGGGCTGCTTCCGACATGGCAGCACTGGTCACGTGTTGCCACTTACATGTAAACAAATAAAAGTAAGTGACACTTCAGACACTTAGTCCCTTGGTCACACAGGCCACGTTTCAGGTGGCCATGGACACACATGCTCAGTGGCTGCCACATTGGGCCCTGTCCACACGGGTGAGCGTGTCCATCGTGGGGGAAAGTTCTTGTGGGCAGAGCTAGGCTCGCGGTGAGAAGGCAGGACCGCGTGGGTCCAGAGCTGAGGGTCCGGACGCTGCGTCGGCTGTTTCCTCCTGGAGGCTCTGGGGAGGTCTGGTCCAGGCCTCTCTCCAGCTTCTGGTGGCGCCGGCACCCGTGACGCCCCTTGTCGTGTAGAGCAGCCCCGACCTCCGCCACCATCATCACAGGGTCCCTCGCCCCAGGCCTGTGTCCACATTTCCCTCTTCTTGTGAGGACACCAGCTGTCGATTCCAGGCCACCCCACGCCAGTATGGCCTTGACTTAACTAATGACGTCTGCAAAGTCCTTATTTCCGAATAAGGCCACAGCCACTGGTCCCAAGTGGACATGAATTCTGGGGGGGCATTCCTCAACCCAGCGTGCCCCTCAGCCCGCCAGACTGCAGCTCCCTCTGCCTCGGGCCACCAGCCGTGCTGTTTTACAGAGTAGCCATCTGTCTCCACCTCCAGGTCGTAAGCCCCGGGGTCAGCACCTGACCTGTCACCCCTGCACACCCAGAGCCTGGCCCATGGTGGGGCTCAACAAATACTTGCTCATGAATGAATGAATGAATGAGTGACAGAGGGGCCACATGGGCTGATTCCAGATCTCTGAAGGTCCTAGGTCACACCATCCACCCCAAGCAGAAAAGGTGCAGATCCAGGGAGATAAAGGCCTGGCTCTGCTGGGTGACCTGGTCGGAGCCCTGTCTCTATGATGGGGGAGGGGAGGCTCCCTTCCAGGTTGGCCAGGGGGCCAGGTAAGTTGATGGGCAGGGTCTCCAAGACGGCCCTGGGCAAGGGGTGTGTGTCAGAGGAGAGCTGTCGGGGCCTCGTACAGCGGCCCTGGCGGACCCCTTCCACAGAGGCTTTTGCCCAGCAAGGTGGGTGCTCCTGCCGCCCCCTCCATCCCAGAGTCACAGGAGGTGCTAGCTGCCCAGGAAGCTCCCGGAAGGCGGCTGCCTGGAGCAGGTGCTGGACCTCCTCACATGGCCCGCCCAGGCCAGGGGGAAGGAGGCAGAGGGCCAGGGGCAAACTCTGGCCTGGCAGCTCCCCAGGGGCTCCTGGGCAGCTCGAGTTTCTAAGGAGTATAAACTGTCTTATAAACTAAGATAGCAACTCTGATGACTGAAGACATAAAAATAGCTGTGCTTACTCAGTCCCTTCTCGGGGTTCTGTGGGAAAGAGTCCGGCGGCCGGAGGGCTGACCCCAGGGCCTTGTGCTCACCCAGGGCTCGCACAGCTCATGGAGAAAGCGTGGGAGGACCTCCAGGAGCTGGGCGCCATGCAGCTGGAGAGCGGCTGGGAGGCCCACCCTCTGCACTGTCCCTTGGTGACGAGGAGGGGGCACCACTCCAAGGGCACTGGCTGCCCTAGGGGCTCAGGTCTGGCCACAGCTTCTCTGGCCCCTCATTCTGTCACTTCCTCTCCTAAAACTGCCTTTTCCCAGCCTCTCCTCTGCCCAAGGAGCAATCCTTTGACCCGCTTTTAATGTTAAGAAGGGAAATCTTAATACACAAGTACACACATGTCCTAAACCAGTTAGGATGTTCTGGCTGCAAGTACCAAAGAAGCAACTTGAAATGGCTTTAAAATATATTATGTCACGTGACAGGAAGTTTGAGTTGGTGCACAAAGCTTATGTGACATCACAGGACTTGGGGTCCCTCCTCTTCTCTGCTCTGCCATCCTCACCTGGCCCTAGTCCTCAGAATTGGCTCTCATGGTTGCAAGATGACTGCCATAGCTGCAGACATCACATCCTTATCCACCAACCTCTAAAGACACACCTGCCTTGCGCCTGTCTTTTAAGAGCCAAGAAGATGTTCCCAGGAAACCTCAGCAGTATTCTCTAAAGTCCCATTGCCAAAATTATTACAGGAAGTTTGTCTTTTTTCTTTATGTAAAGTGAACATTTATTCTTTCTGTAATAAGAAAAAAAATTAACTCATTTTTCTAAAGAAACTCTCTTTTCAGTAGAGCACAGGCTCTGGACCCCAAACTGTGGGTTCCGTCCTTCCAGGGCAACCCCAGGGTGTGCAGGGAAAATCTGGGACAAGGTGGGTTTTCTCCTGGGCCTGACAGGGCCTCTCACTCTCCTAAGCCCTACTGGGATGTTCTGGTCGGTGGGCAGCAGCCTGCGTGCTCATTCAGGGACCCAGGCTCCAAGTGACCAGGGCTCTGCCTCCCTCGGTCCCTCAGATGTCCCTCCACTCAGTGGCAGACAGGGAGAGGAGGGCGAATGGGGGTGGAAGGGCAAGCCCACACAGCATCCGTCTTCCTTCTCAAGCTGCCACAGCCCAGCCCACCACAGACACTGGGTCTCAGGTCCTCCTAACACACCCGTGACCCCATACCACTCGGCGACAGACCACCATGCACAGTGGTTGTTTCCCACAGAAGCAGGAGTTTTCAGGGCTCGGACCCCAAGGCCTCCGATGGCAGCAGGAAGCATTTTAAGCCTCACCCTGGCTCTTCCAGGAGAATAACGCCAACTCGCTGGGGTTTGTAAGAAAAAGGACACCAGTGACCTGTGTCCGTGGAGTCTCGTCTGCTCTGGCCGGCTCACGGGGGGTCACTGCTGCCCTCCGAGGAGCTGGTCTTGGCGGGGGTGCCTGCCTTCCCCCAGCTGGCCTGAGCGCTGTCCCCCCAGTGCTGAGCAAACCCTCCCCTTTGGTAAAGCATTTTGCATGATGGGGGGTAAGGACTGAAGCACCGTTGTTGTTTTTACTAAAACACAAAATTAATTAATTCAGCTGTTTCTCCTGACCTCGAAATGTCGGAGGAGCAGAGCAAGTTATGAGAGATGAATTATTCATATCTTTGGAATCCGTTCTCCCAAACCTGTGCAAAAATAAATTGGGTTTTCCTCCGAAGATGGGGCTGTTTCACCTGAGGGCCTGTGAGTTTGAGAAATGAGACTTTACAGGCAGAGACCACAGACTCCCACCGTGGTCGGGACATCAGGGAAGGGCAGCCACGTGGACGGCCCGGCAGCGGACACAGAGGACACGGGAAGTTATGCCCCAAGGGTGTCCTGTCCTGGGCAGAGAGAGGCGGGGACGAGGGGACACATCCAGGCAGAGGATGAGGGTCCAGGCCCCGAGGTGCTGACCTGCTCTGTGGCCTCACCACCCCCGCCGCTCCCCACTTTTCTCGTCTGTAAATGAGTCTGCTCGGCACCAGCGTTCTGTGACTCCGACCCAGACCTGCCTGGTGGGTTTCCTTCAATTCGTCTGGCTCAGTGTCTGGATCCCCCACCCAAGGCGGGAAGCCTTTGCTGGCCTTCGGAGTCACACAGGTCCTCCCAGGTGGACATCACCCTTGGGGCTGTGGGAAGGACCAGGGTGTCCAAGAGTTTTTACAACGTTGGCGGGTGGAGCATTTGGTCTTGTCGATATCTCTTATTTAGCTGTTCTGATGGCTAATGGGGTCGAACACCTTTCTCTGGGCTTATTTGCCACCCATACGTCTTCCTTGGTGAGGCGACCAGGGGTGTCTGGACCGGGCTCTGAAAGCCTTTCCAGAGGGGCTCACTGACCAGGGGCCGGGCGACCACACAGGGGCGTGCGAAGCTGCCTGGCCCAGTCTGGGTGGGCGGCTTTCTCTCTCACCATGGCCAGGAGCTCTGTCCCGGGCCTCTGCCTGGTCCTGACCTGAAGGCCCCCAAGCCCGATTCCTCACTTCTTTTTTTTTTTTTAATTTTATTTCTGGCTGCGTTGGGTCTTCATTGCTGCGCGCGGGGTTTCTCTAGTTGCGGCGAGCAGGGACTGCTCTTCATTGCGGTGCGCGGGCTTCTCATTGCAGTGGCTTCTCTTGCTGTGGAGCACGGGCTCTAGGCGCGTGGGCTTCAGTAGTTATGGCGCGTGGGCTTCAGTAGTTGCAACACGTGGGCTCAGTAGTTGTGGCTCGCGGGCTCTAGAGCGCAGGCTCAGCAGTTGTGGCGCACGGGCTTAGTTGCTCCGCGGCATGTGGGATCTTCCCGGACCAGGGCTCGAACCCGTGTCCCCTGCATTGGCAGGCGGATTCTTAACCACTGCGCCACCAGGGAAGTCCCGCGATTCCTCACTTCTCAATAAGGTGATGACCGCACGGCCATGTGTCCCACGCTCAGCTCGCAGTGCAGGGCGTGACCAGAGCTGATCCCACCGCCGCCAGCGTCGCCTCCACCCCTGTGAGCTGGAGGGTCTGGAGGCGCTGGGAGCAGGCCTGTGCCCTTTCTGTGTGCGGGGTGCCCCCACCCAAGCAGTCCCAGTAGAGAAGCCAACACCAGGTGCCATTTTCCAAGGATGCCAGGTTTTCTTTGCTTCCAGAAAGCCAGCCCTGGGGCCAATCGGCCGCCAAGGGAGAGGGCAGGGTATCTGGGGGCCGAGACCAGCGCTGGGAGCAGGACTGGCCACCCCAGCCAACAGGGGCAGGGAGGCTGGCTGGAAGCGCCTTCCCCTCCTAGAAAGCAGAGGCCTCGATATGAGCGAGTTGGGAATGGCCTTGGGGCCCAGCCCAGGGACCTTGTGAGCCCCACTGGGGAGGGGTCCCCCAGAAGCCTCTGCCCCCCACTTCTCCTGGGCCTTTAGTTTCTGCTGTTCGTGGAGCACCTTCGGATGCCCACATGAAAGGGCTGCCAAGGGCTGGGGTCAGTGGGAGCCCTGCTGCGGCTCCTGGTTTGGTTCAAAGCAGGGAGGCCCCGGGCTATGAGCTCTAGGCCCCCAGCAGGCCCAGCCCTGGACACGGAGGGGCACGGGGCAGATAATCCGGCCGCGGTTCCCTCCCTCTAGACCTGGGAAGCAACGATTTGGGGGCGCTGTCAGCCAGCTGATCAGAAGAGCCTGAGGAGGCACCAGACGGCTGGGGGGGGGTGGGAACCGAGGACCCACGTCATCTTCTCGAATGCTCTTGCTTTGCTACGTCCATTTGGAATAACCCCTTCTGGAAGATTAGCAAGCCTTGCTGCATTAAAACCGTTGCTTTTAGGAGAGGCTCCTTTAATGAATTTATAGCGGAATGTGAAGGGATCTTCACATTCATTTTCTGCCACGCCTGTCATGTGTCCTAGGCACACTGCAACATTTTGAGACTGGTCTTCAACTAACGAATGGTAGTGGGTAGAAAACAGTGTACGACCGAGGACCGACCTGGGACGCTGGCCCAGAGGTGGGGTGGGGCAGTGGTGGGCATCCGGAGCCTGCCCCGTGGCCCTGGCAAGACTGGGGCCGGTGGGATTCCTGACCCTCCAGGTCGTCCCTTCCTCCCGCACCCAGCGAAGCCCCAGGCTGTGAGCAGCCGGCGCCCGTCCCCTCGGAGCCCTGGACCCCCCCACGCCCCAGGCCGGACCGTTCTCTGCTCTGACCCCTGGCTGCAGGCCAGTCCCAGGCACTGCGGAGGGAGGCGGGGGGCAGGGGGTGCCAGGCACTCAGCCCCTACCCCGAGGTCACTGCCTTTAGCAGGAAAGAGGCCTCAGGCCCAGCCGAGGGCAAGAAGGACGGGCCCAGGATGGAGCCCAGGAGCAGCAACGTCGGGCTGGCTGACGCTGGGAGGAGCCTGAGAAGAAAGTGTTTCCTCTCCGCAGCCACTTTCCTTCTGTCCCCAGACACGGGTGGCTTCCCAGAGACCCACCCCGGCCACAGTGTCCCGAGAGCCTGCGCGGAGCTGGGCCACGTCCAGGCCAAGCCTCTCACACCCTGGACCAGGAGGGAGGCAGCGCCCGACAGAGGCCCGGCCTCCAGGAGAAGCAGGAAGGCCCAGGCGGCACGGTGGGCAGGAAACCAGCTCCTGATCCCGCTAATTAATGGCTTCAAACAGCTCTGAGAAGCAAGCCAGGCCCAGGAGCGTCTGGCCTCGCGACGGCAGCCTCTCTGAAGGATGGCTTTGCCTAACTTTTGTTTTAATGTTTGGAAACCGAAGGCTCACCTCCCCTAATCTCTCCATATTCGCAGAGCTTGATAACAGGTGCTCTGGGGGATGGGGGACAGAGGAGGGGCCGAGGGAGAGGGACGGTGGGCAGCCCGCCCCACCCTCCTCACCCCCTCCAACTCGCCCTGGTGCCCGGGACCCTCCTGCCCCTGCCTCACCCACGGCCCCTGCTCCCCACCCTGGGTGCCCTCAGCAGGCCTCCCCAAGTTCCGGAGAGAAAGGAGACCCTGAGGGTTCAAACACAACCTGGCTCAGGCTCAGGTTCTGATGCCTCCGCTTCCAGGATCTGAGGCCAGTTCCGTACAGAACCCTTCTGGAAAACAGAGGTTGCTGTGGCCCCAGTCCCGGGGGTGGCTGTGAGGATTAAAATATAAAGCGCCTCACACAGCTTCAGGACCCAACCGCACTAGCCAGCGCTGCCTTCTCCTCCAGGCCCCCACTTCAGTCTAGAACTGTGTGTGTGTGATTAATGTAATGCCCGACTCTCCCCCTAACGGTCAGTTCCACGAAGGTAAAGAGCCCTGGCGCCCAGCACGGCGACAGGCCCTGGTAGGAGCTGAAGAACTACCTGTTGGGTGGGTGGGTGGCGTTTGGAAGAATAAACGGGTAGATGAGGACGGAAGGACTAACCGATGGATGAGAGACCTGCGGAACCGGACAGGCAGCTCCACTCTGATGTCCCACTGAGGTTCCCTCGAGGGACACCCAGCCGACACCTGACGAGAGGAACCGTCTCCCCACTGGAACGCACCCGTGCTTTCTCCCTCGCTGTGGAATCCGGGCTGACATGGGAGCACAGGTGCACAGCAGGGCTGCAGAGAGAGTGCCTGAGAGCGGTCCTCCCATCCCGTGCCCGCTGACCAGGCGAGGAAGATGAGGCACAGACGTCACCTCGCAGGTGGCTGGCGGGGAGAGTCTGGCGCCTGGGGTGGGGGAGGCCTGCCCTTAGGCCTCAGGCAGCCCTGGGCTGTGTTTGCTCAGGATGGAGGGTGAGTGCTGGTTGCTCCGTGCAAGGCTTCCTCCCTCACCCCCCAGGTCCCTCCCGGACCCTCCCCCTAGTCCCCCCAAGACCGCCCAGCGGCTGGTGCGGGATGGAGTCGCTGTTTGCTGTTTTGTGAGAAATCCATTTACTGTCTTCATTGCTTGGGAAGTATAATCTCGAGCCTGCAGCTTCCTAAGGCGTTGCCATGGAGATGAATTTTCTGTCATAAATAAAAGTATTCTGGGGTCAGGAGATCTCAAGCATAACTAGGACAGATTTTGAGGGGGAAAATGCCAGAATTTTTCAAACACGCGAGATGCTGATTGGGCTGCTTTTTTCCGGAGGGTGTTTCTCAGGCTGTTGTGAATTTGGACAGGAGCCCAGCCACCTCGGAAAGCGGGTCTGTCCCCCCACTGTCCCCTCCTCCCCCTGGTAGTGCTGGGGCCCCCAGCCACCAGGTGTTGTCGGGGGAGGTCTGGGGCCCTGGAGATGGTTGGTTCCCAGGGGTCCTGCAGCCACAGGAGGAACCTGTGGTGTTGCTGTGTTTCCTCAGACAGGTCACGTTCCCTCTCTGGCCCTAGACCCAGCTGGCTCACCCTGGGGTCTCAGCACATTCCTCACGCCCCCTCTAAGGAGCCGGAGGGGGAGAGGGTGTGACTTCCGAGGAGCCCCTGACCGGTCCCCACATGCAGCCCGTGGAAGTTAGCTTTAGGGATTTCCTTTGTTCAGGGTCACCGCAGGTCGGTCAGGGGGGAGGAAGGTATGCAAGCCGAGGGGCCCCTGGACACCACCCAGGCCAACAGGCAGGCCTGGAGCCGAGGGCTGTTTGCCAAACCGCCCCGCCACCAGTACTAGGTAAACAGAACCCTCTGCCCCCAGGGCCTTCCCAAGGTAGCTGCAATCCCAGTGCAGCCCCAGGCACTGATGGGCTCCAAAAAAATGAAGGGGGTGGAGGGGGGAGAGAAGAGGGGGAGGGAGGAAGGAGGGGGAGGGGAGGGAGGAAGGAGGGGGAGGGGGAGGGCCTGCTCTGGCAGGTGACGTCTTTGCAGTTTGTTCCCCAGCATGTGGTCCCTGTCCCCATTTCCCCATCTAGGAGGGTCTACTTCACGTGAGAAAACCTGGCCCGGAGGCCCTTAAGATGCCCAGGGGGACGCCCTGAGAAAGCTCTCCTTAACCTACAAATATTCTGCAAACACAGCCCCATCAGCACGGGACAATACCCCAGGGGGCCCTCCAGGGCTGGGGCTCAGGCCCAGAGAGGGGATGCCTTGCTCAGGGTCAAGCCCCCCCCCCCGTACAGCCTCCCCAGACCTGCTCTAAGCCCGGGGCTCTCTGCCTTGTGCTGAACTGTGACACTATTTATTCGAGCCCCTCGACGAAGGCAAAAGTTTCAACCTAGAAGGCAGAGCTGCTGGGATGCACAACACGGTCTAGGTCGGCTGGGGTGCTTCCCCGCTGAGGCCGAGTGGGGCCCGTCCTGGGGCAAGGACCGGTCATGGGACGTCTCACCACGCTAGACGCACAGCCTGGCACCTCCTTTCTCTGCAGGAGGGTCTGTCTCTATGTGCTTGTGCAGCCCCCATGGCCTCTGTGAGAGGGGTGCTGGAGTGCCCACACGCTGCTGGCGGGATTGCAAGATGTGACAGACCTTTAAATGTGTGCTTCCACTTCTAGAAAGATTTTGCACCCAGGAGCCAGAGCCTGCAGGGAGAAGGCCACAGAAGGACCTGTGAGACGGCGGTCTCAGCCAGGTGCACTCCTGGGAAGCCAGCAGAAATCATGGTTTTGAAGACTATTTAGGAACCTGGGGAGGTGCTCTTCTCATGAGCAGAGAGAAAACATAGATAGAAGTACATACAGGAGTATTCAAGGGAAACTAGAAAATACTTTGAGGTGAATGGAAATGCAAACACACACACCAAAACTCTGGAGATGCAGCTAATGCAGTGCTTAAAGGGAAATTTACAACTGCAGACCCCTATGTTACAGGAAAAAAGAGAGATCTCAAATCAATAACTTAATCTTCCATTTTAAGAAACTGGAACAACGGCAAAATCAACCCAAAACAAGCAGAGGAATGAAAGAATCAAGATTAGAGGGGAAATAAATATTGAGATTATTAACAGAGGCAAAAATTGTTTCTTTGAAAAGATCAACAAAATTGATGAAACTTCAGCTACACTGACCAAGAAAAAAAGATTTAAATTACTAAAATCAGAAATGAAAAAAGGGAACATTACTACTAACCTTACAGAAAGAAAGAGAATTATAAGGGAACACTCTAGACAATTGTGTGCTAAGAATTAGATAACCTAGATGAAATGGAAAAATTACCAAAACTGACTCAAAAAGAAATGACTCCAAGAAAAATGAAGGTCTATAACAAGGAAAGAGATTGAATTCATGATCAAAATCTTTCTACAAGAGAAGGCCAGGCCCAGATGGATTCACTAGTGAATTCTACCAAATATTTTTAAAAAGAATTAACACCAGTGCTCCACAAACTCTTCCAAAAAATATAAGAGGAAGGAACTCACTCTCATAGAATCATTATTTTTATGTGTTGATACTAAAACCAAAGACATTACAAGAAAACACAGACCACTATCTTTATGTAGAGACGTAAAAATCTTCAACAAAATATTAGCAAACCAAATCCAACAACATATAAAAATAATGATTATACCCTATGACCAGGTGGATTTACCCCAGGAATGCAAGTCTGGTTCAACATACCAAAATCAGTCAACGTTTTATATATATATATATATATGCACTATATTAATAGGATAAAGAAAAACATATGATCATCTCAGCTGATGTGGAAAAAGCATCACTCAGAAAAAATCCAACACCCTTTCATGATAAACACTCAGCAAACTAGAAACAGAAGGGAACTTCCTCACCCTGGACGGAACCCACGGCTGGCACCATATTCAATGGAGAAAAACTTAAAACTTTCCCCCTAAGATCAGGAGCAAGATAACAATGTCTGCTCCCCCACTTCTCCCCACTGTACTGGAGGTTCTCGCCAGGGCAATCCAACAAGAAAAAGAAATAAAACACATCCAGATTGAGAAGAAAGCAGTCAGCTACTCCTATCTGAAGGTGACCCGATCTTGTACATAGAAAATGCCAAGACCCACACAAACATTAGGGCTAAAAACAAAGCAGCAAGGCTGCAGGATCGACACATAAAAACCAACTGCATGTTGATCAATACTCACCAGCAACGAACAATCCAAACATTAAGTTAAGAAAACAATTCCACTGACAACAGTGCCAAAAAGAGAGGGGGCCTGTGTGAGGTCACTGACCTCCCTCTCTCACACCTCAGGGGGCTGCCCCGCCGTACACTCTGCTGGGACAGGAATGAATGAATGAGTGAATGAACAAACGAACGAACAAGGGAACCTCTAGAGACCCAGCAGCCACAGCCACTGCCCTTGGCATCTAAAATTCGGGGTTTGGCTTTTCCGCCCATCCACCCCGGAGGAAGTCTGCGTGGGTGACCCGGGCTCCTGATTCCAGCTGTGCCGGGGTCGGGGTGGGGGGGAGGGGCGGGGACAGGGCGGAGGGCCTCGGACGGGCAGAGGAAGGGACGGTGGCTCTGGGGTCAGGGAGAGTTTGCAGGCGGGCTGTGGTGCCGAGCTGAGCCTCTGTCTTGACGAGGCGGCAGGCCTCCCGCTCCAGGTGGCAGCGCCCCTCTGGGAACACAGGTCCTGGCAAGCCTGCAGCCGCCTCTTTCTCTCCGGAAATGCAGCTGTAGGGAAGGCCCACAACCTCTCCATGAGCATCCAAGGACACCTGGGGCCCGGCGGGGTCCGGGGGCTGTGACGGGGATACCCACCCACCCTCCCTGAGGGCCTGCAGGACTGAACACGGACTGGGAAGGACCTGGGGGCAGCGAGACAGAAAGAAAGGGCCAGGGTCCCGGCACCTGTGCCCAGCCGGCCCCGGGAGAGGCCCCCACTCAAGACACGCAGGGAAGGCGCCAGGCACCCCGAGCTGCCACAGGATGGCACCCACCAGGCCCGCGCATGGCCTGAGACCAGCATCTCAGAGGTGCAGCAGGAGGAGCCGGCATGGGGCTCTGAGCCAGCCTCTCCGCCGGGCCCTCCGCTGGGCCTCCGCAGCCTGCAGAGGGCATGGCCGCCCGGAGCCTGGAAGTGCTGAGAAGGAGGACTGACCGCCAGGCGGGGGCCTGCCCGCTGCACGCTCTGGGTTCCTCGCCCCCAGGCGGGCAGGATGAGGGCCCAGGGTCCCCAGGTGAGGGTGATGGGGGCCAGGCCCCTTGGGAGAGCTATCTGGCAGCGGCTCCCCCGCCAAGCCTGGGCCCTGCAGTGTGTCCTCCGCCTGGAGAAGAGTTTCCAACTGTCCTTACACCCTACACACCAGAGCCACAAGGGGACTTCCAGGCAGGGCAGCGCCTGGTGGAGCCCCAAGGTGGCCGGCCCAGCAGAGACAGGTGCCAGCGAGGGCCGCGGGGCCAGAGGGGCGGGCTGGGGGTGCTTCACCACCGGAGTGCGCCGGGCAGGGGCCTCGGCCGGCGCGCACAGGGACGGTGTCCGGTGCGCAGTCCTCCCAGGACGGCCGCCCCCCGATCGGCAGGCCGGAGGCCAGACAGCGAACACTCCACATTTTTGGCAGCTGAAGGGCCCGGTTGGAACAGTCGCTGCTTTATTCTGCAGAAGCCACAGGCTTTGCATCCCCGGGCCCCAAAGGGGCTGGGGGTGGATTCCAGCCGGCCATGGGGGTGCGGGGGCCGCGGGGTGACGGCCAGCTCCTGCCCGCTGCTGACACCCCCAAGGCCAGGCTGGGCCCTGGCCTCCACCCCAGGGGTGACCCAGGGCTCCTCCCTCAGTGTAGCCATGACCGACCTGAGGTCCAGGGCCCCAGGGACATAGGGATGGGCTCTGAGCAAACAGCCTGCTGCCCGCTTTAGGGGCGCTCAGGGACCCAGAGAAGACTCAGACCCCAGCCCTGCCTCCCAGGGTCCCAGGCTGGTGAGGAGAAACACCCAGGAAGGAGCCGTGAGCAGAGCAGGTGGCCCGAGGCCTGGAGGGGCTCAGCCCCGCAGGGCGGGAGGGAAGCCTCCTGGCGCCGGGAAGGACCCGGAGCGGGGCACGGCGGGCTGCCCCCTGGTCCGAGGACCAGCTTCTCCCTCGCCCCTCCTCCTCCGTGTAGAGGGCTCCATGGCTCCTTCTGGAGGGTCCGCTCTGGGCCAAGCCCTTACGTTCACCACAGAGACCAGCACAGCCGTCCAGCCAAGAGTGGGGAAGTGACCTGCCAAGGTCACACGGCAAGGTCGCCCAAGGTCCCATGGTGAGATGCCCAAGGTCACACGGTAAAGCATCCAAGGTCACACGGCAAGGTCGCCCAAGATCACACGGTGAGACACCGAGGGCCACACTGCCAGGTGGTCCCAGGCGGGGAAGAGCCCAGCAGAGCCTGTTCCCACACTCCACCTCCAGCTGCCCCCCACGAGTGCCCGGGAAGGGTCTGAAGACAGACCTCTTGATAAATAGCCCTCCCCAGCCTGGGGGTGCTCAGGGCATTCACTCTGCTTCCCAGGCCAGGGGCCCCACTGGACGATGGCTGTCACCGAGCCCCAGACACGCTGGCTCCTTCACCTGGGCCGCCCCGCCCAGTCTGGGCCCCAAGACTCAGCTGCAATTTGTACCCCATGGAATGAACAGAGCTGGCGAGGCCTGGGTTGGGGGTCATGAGGCCTGCAGAGAGCACAGAGGAGAGGCCGGGGGTACTTCCCAGCCAGGCAGGGCCCAAGGCCCACCCCAGGCTTCATACTTCATTCTCAGAGAGGACGGGGGTGGGGAAGGACGGGATGCCACTTCTCTGGAGGGCAGGGGGCTGGGGTGGCACAGAGGTGGGCGCGCTAGAAAGTGCGGGTGACAGGTGGCCGGGAGGGTGCGGGACGCGTCCCCGAGCTGCGGGCACAGCCCTGCACTCGTGGGTTTGTTGGGGCTGCCGCAGACAGCCCTGTGTCCACAGCACCCCCCCAGCTCTCCGACTCAGCCCCACGCAGGCATCCCCCGACCTCCTGCCCACCTCCGGCGAGGCCCCAGGAGGGACCTTGCAGGAGCTCCACGCATCGTGTGCACAACCTGGGCAGACGGCTCTGACAGGCCCCCCAGATGAAGCCCATCTCCCCGCTGCACAATTTCACCCCTGGATTCCCCCTCCAATAAGCTTTCTGCCCCCCAGCCCTTCTCGGGCTCTGCTTTGGGGACCCAGGTTAAGGCTCCACCCAGCACCCCACTGTATAGCCACATCTTTGAATGGCACCCTGATTGCTTAGAGGAAGCTCTCCTCCCCACTGTCTAGTGCACCCAGTGGAATTCCACCCACACAGACATGGGACAAGGGAGCCGAACCAGCCGAGGGGGCCACCTGAACCCCTCAGTGGTTGATGGGGGGCAGGTAGGCTCGCCTGGGGCCCTCAGGAGTCCTCGGACTGGACGGGCGCCGGGCAGACACCAGAGCCGAGGCCGCAGGGCCTTCTGCCATCATCTGGGAACGGGGAGCTGGCCCGAGACCCTCCGTTCTGTGTGACACGGTGACAGCCCCCCCACTGACATCCTCCAGCACCAGCGCCAAGGCCCCCCTCCCCTTCTGGGACATTCCTCCTCCCCAAAAGCACACCAGGCCTTTCTGCGCCATCGCTTTAATGGACAGACCATTCATCAGATGGCTTTGCACAAAGAAAGAAAATCTGAGCAGTGTTCGCAGCATCTCACGGGACGTAAATACACAGATCACATGTTTACACATCTAGCATCAGACACGTATCCGCAGCACAGCGTCGAGCACGGCGCAGCCCCAGGACGCCAGCCACGGGGCCGGAAGCAGCGGGCACCCCTCACGGAACCTGCACAGGGGGCGCTCCCCTGTGGGGGGCCAGGGGCCACGCCACCTGCGCCCACCCCCACACCCACGCGCTCTCGCTGAAAGGCGTCACGCTGCAGCCAAGACCACACCGTGCAGATGCGCTGAAGATGCTCCTTTACAGAATCTCCATGAACAGGTGAACCCCGGGGACACAATCACCAGAGATGACCCCGTGGCAACAGAGGGATCCTGACGGTCACACGAGCCCTGAGGCGATGAGGACGGGAGCAGTAGGCCGCGGGCGACGTAAGGCTGGCCATGTCCACTGGCCCACGCACAGACACCGCAGTCAACACACTCTGTGGGATCAATTCTTCCTAGTCCACTTGGCGTCTGAGGGGATGCACGGCTCCGTCTCCGCGAGGCCACGTGCGCCAGCAGGACAGCTCCTTTGGCCGGTTCCCGTAGGTTCTGGAATCCCAAGGGCAGGCCTGGGATCACGGGCCAGCCCAGGACGCTTTCATCTCCCAGTCCTCACCCGGGAGCTCCAGCACCCGGGCCACGGGCCACGTGACAGACAGGGCATGGACTCGGCTACGCAACTAGAAAAACGTGGGCACAAATGCTTTTCACATATATGCATTTTGTTAGTGGGTTTTTTTCCTTTTGGTTCAAAAAAAAACATGGCAGGCTCTCAGGTATATAAAACTGGTAATATTAGACAAAAATACAAACTTCACCTTTACAAAAAGACAAAATCAAAAAAACAACACACACACATAATTTCTGTTGAATACACGTAAAGCGTAACATCTTACCAAAAATAAAGAGTTTAGGTTCTGTCCAAACACCAGCGGCAGCAGCAGGGAGCAACCCTGGGCAGCCACTCCGGAAAGCCACATCCCCAGGCCTGGCCGCAGCAGGTGGGAGGGACTCAGGGAAAGAGGCTCGGGGACGGCATGTGATTGGTTCACGCAGTTCTCTCGAAATGGCTTAAATTAAAAAGTGAGTAAAATGGGGCAAGGAAGAAACACGTAGAGCCAGAAACATTTAGGAAATGATGCATAGGTGGGTATACCATGTTTATTTTAATACATCTCATTTGTTTGCATCCTGCTAGGAAAGGTACCGTCCCACCGTCCTGACTGTTACTGCAGCCTGGTGTTATCGGTGTAAATGTCATCCAAGAGATAATTAAAAAAAAGAAAAAGAAAAAGAAAAAAAAAAAGCTAGGCAAAGAGTAAAAAGGAAAGCTTAATAATCACTTTATGGTGTAAAAAAAAATCCACTTAAGGCTCTCAGGAAGGTTTCCGTATAGACTTAAACACTACAGCAAGGAGATGTGGTTTCCGAGACATTCCTGGCTCCTGCGTGCCCCTGCAGAGCCCGGCGGCATCCGATCGCAGCCTTCAGAAAGCAGGCTCTGTGTCCTTGGCCAAAGCACCTGTGACCACCCTGGAAAGAGATCCAGTCTGCCGAGACGTCTGTCACTTCCATCCCTCGGGGCGTCCCTCCATTCCGGCAAATGTTTAGATATTTTTGTGAGTGAGTTTTGTTTGTCATGTTTCGTGGTTTTGTTTGCTCTCTTTTTTTTGACAAGGAAGCTTCTTATTGTTTCACCGAGTGCTACAATACTTGCTTTGATGTCACATAAACAACGTATACTGTCTCTTTGTTCTCCAGAGTGTGCATGGAGACAGTTTTCACGGAGGAGAACAAAGACCACGCTGGCGATAAGCACCGTACATAGTAGGTTCAGGAATGTAACACGCCATGTACATCCGTGTCCCGGAAAAGGGCTGCTGGCTGATCCTCACCTCACATCTGCAGGCAGAGGGGAGAGACCGACGCTGAGAGGCCACGAGCACACACACCGCTGCGTGACGTCGACTGTGTGAAACATTTAAGCCAATCAGGGGTGTGCACGCACACACACGCACGCACACACACACACACACGCCTCGTGGCAAGTCGTAGGATTCAGAGCTTTTATTAAATTTTTCAAATCAAATATGCCTCATTACCCTTTCTGTAACATCCTGACCAGAATTGGGACTAGGCTCTTGGGATCTCACAGAACACAGCTTCATAGCAAACCCCATTCTCCCATTGTACAGATAGGGAAAACTGAGGCCCAGAAAGGTTCTTATGCCTGTCTCCTCACCTTCTTCTTTCTTCCAGCCTACAGCTTGATGTGATTTCTGGAGCTCCTGCAGCCATCTTGGGCCATGAGGCAACCCTGAGGATGGATGCCACCAGCAAGACAGAGGGGTCTCTGTGACCAGGCAGAGCTACACTGAGCTGAGCTAAGAGCAGCTCTTCCCCACCCTACGTCGCCTGTCTGTTGCTCATCCCAACACTCGTACCACCACATGCCCACAGCCTGAATGCTAGCAGGGAGGCAGGGACGCCTGCCCCTCCCTTTGGGGTATCAGTCATCAGCTGGCCCATGGAGGCTAAGCCCAGTGGTCATAAACTTGGCAGCACAGGCAGGTATAAAACCAGCCCCTGCACCACAGCCTGGGGACCCAAAAGCCAAGGCTGAGCAGTCGTTTTGGGGCTGCTTCAAGATCTGTCCACGTGGACCTTTCCTCCCCAGAGGATCCTCCTGAACGGACGTGACCTGCGGGCCTCAGAAGCTCCCGACCTGGCAGCGTTCTGCAGTCACACATCACTCAGCTGGAGCCTGGGCTCCCGGGCACCTGTCTCCAAGAATTCCTCTCACAACTATTTGCTTTGGATGCCATGGGCTCCCACATGCCCAGAAGCAAGGACCAGGCTCTGCAGAGCCAGACAGGCCAACACGAAGGACCAGGAAGGCTTAAAACTGCCTCCTCCATGGTTGCCCACAACCACTTTCTCCTGGGAAGCCCCTCTGAAAGACCACTTTTCCCAGGGCCCCTTACAGCAGAGGGGTGGCCAATGAGATCAAAGCAAAAGTCACTGGGTCCTTTCACCATTATCTCCACCATAATCTTTCTTCCAGGCCTGGAGTGTAACGTGATTTCTGGAGCTTTGGCAGCCATCTCGGGCCATGAGGCAACTCTGAGGATGGACACCACCAGTCCTGGAAAGAAGTGGGTCCCTGACGATACCTTGAGACTGCCACACATGCTCTGGTCTCCCTACCTTATCTCAACCCTTGTTTCTGGCATGTTATTAGCAGCCAAACACAACTGCTATCACAGTAGCCAATAGCCCTATATGTTTACAAAGCATTTTCAGACAGGATCTACTCAGCCTTCAACAATCCTCATCTGTAATCCCTCTAAGCCTCAGTTTTTTCATCTGCCAAAGGAGGTGGGTAACCTGTCCGAGGTGATCCCAGCGCGTAAAGTCAGAGCTACCCCACTGCTGCTCAGGGAACCCAGATCACTCCGCTTGTGTGATGCCTTTGCCTCCCCAATCAACAAGGACCAAAGCCAGAGCAGGGGCCCCGGAGCAGGAGGGAGCCGTGGGCCAGGTGTCCCGAGCAGCGGGAGGGGAGGGGTTGGGGACGGGAATGCGGAGACCCGCAGCCCAGCCAGACAGCAGAAGCTCGCAGACGGATCAAGGCCAATCAGGGCGCGTCCTCGCCTTCGGGGTGATTCGCTGGGTGATCAGTCGCTGCGCCTCCCACCCCAGGACTGCGGCATGGCCGGCGGCCGGCTCCTACCTGGTTGACCGCGTTAGGTGGGTTTTAACCTTTTTCTTTTCCGTTTTTTACCTGACTCCCTACGCCTTCCTGTTGACAGAAGGGCAGGGAGGGTGAGAGGGCCTAAGGGAGGGCTGTGGGGTGGAAACTGAAGCCGTAAATACCTGGGGTGTTTGTCTTTCTGTAAAACAACTCGATGGCGCTGGCACGGAGACACTTCCTGGTCCCCTCAAGCTGGCCCAACACGGCGGTCACAACGCCGGGCTGCTCTGGGCAAAGTCTGCCCCGGGGGAGGCCAGGACCCTGACT
Source organism: Balaenoptera musculus (assembly GCF_009873245.2). Lineage (NCBI taxonomy): Eukaryota > Metazoa > Chordata > Mammalia > Artiodactyla > Balaenopteridae > Balaenoptera > Balaenoptera musculus. Next base: position 88,283,130 of record NC_045799.1, on the reverse strand, counting down.
GGCAACGCTGTGGCCAGCGCCCACCACCCGCCGGGGACAGGGCCCTTCCTCGGCCACATCTCACCCACTCACCCCACCAGCTGGGCGGCTGACTTGACCCGCACAGCGGCCAGACCTCTCTCCCTCCCCAGCAGGTCCCAGGCCACGAGGGCAGCTTAGCAAACGGGCCTTGGCTACAGCCCCCGATCCCGCCTCCCCCGCCCTACCCACCCACCGAGCCCACCGGACGTGGCTGCAGAAGCCAGGCTCCAGACCCTCCACTGCACCATCAGGACGGTGCCCCTTACCCGCCTCCTCTTCCCGGTGGTCGGGGCTCGGGCTGGCGCTCGTGCACGTGCACTCCAAGTGCTCCTCCAGCCGCACCTGCACCTCTTTTAACTTTGGCTTCTTCCTGACGTACTCCACCTTGGCCACCTGCCGAGACAGCAGCCCGCTATGGACAAGCGGCACGCAGCCCTGGGAGGGGGGATGTGCCGGGCCCCACCCGGGGTGCGAGCAGCCCGACCTCTGACCTCTGACCTCCTCCCAGTGGGAGAAGCAGGGCTATCGGGGAGAAAACAACGAGCTTCGGTGCAGCATTTGTGGTTTGGTCCTACTTTTTGTTTAATATTTATTTACTTATTTGGCTGCGCCTGCGTCTTAGCTGCGGCATGCAGGATCTTTCAGTTGCAGCATGTGAACTCTTAGTTGCAGCATGTGGGATCTAGTTCCCTGACCAGGGATCGAACCCAGGCCCCCTGCATTGGGAGCACAGAGTCTTAGCTACTGGACCACCAGGGAAGTCCCTGGTCCTATTTTAACTTAAAATAAACCTAAAGGGCTCACACACGCCGGGAGAAGGCCCAAAGGGATGCACTCAAGGTGGGAGCTCTGGGTGAAGGAAGGTGTCTGCGCCCACGTTTTAGGGACGTCTGGGACAACGTGTACTTGACTATCAGCGGCTGAGGAACAGGGCCGCCGCTCATGGTGTGCGGCTCGGGTGTCACCCTCCCTCCTGAGGGCTCACAGGGAGGCTGTCGGTCTGGATGCGGATTCTGGCCTGTCATAGACTCCAGACGAGAACCCCTCGGCCACCTGACGTGGGGCCGGGCCCAGCCCTGCAGCCTTGCCCGGGTCCCAATTCCCGGGACGGCCCTCAGGGACACCCACTCCACCCCTCGCTGTTCTCCCGGGGAGACAGGCAGGAAGGGAGCAGAGCCCACCCAGCGTTCACCCTGGGCACGTGGAGGCCCTGGGGAAGGCTGGCTCGTGGTCCAGAGCTGGCCAAAGTGAACGGGACCCCGGGCCACGAGCAGAAGCCCCCAGCCCAGGGACAGTCCTTCACAAAGAGCCTGGAGGCCAGAAGATGGGAGACCCCCGTGCAGTGGGGTCGGCCTTGCACCCTGGCGACAAGGCCGCCCACCCCACACACGAGCTGGCCCGGAGGCCCGTCCAGGCCCGGCGTGGCCACTTGGCTACACCTTCTGGGCACCTCCCCCGGTTTCCTCTGCGGGGCAGGTACGAGGACCCAGGCCCCCAGGCAGGGGGGGCGGGCTTGCCACCCACCAGACAGACCGGCCATGGGACCAGTGCACGGTCCGGCCGCGCTGCCCCACGTGGGCCCCTTGGTGAAGGACACACGACACCAGCTGCTCAAGTCTTTAGAGAAAAATCTTATTTTTCTTATCAAAGAAAAACAAACAGGAATTTATGGTTGCACCTGCTTCTGGGTATGCAAGGATTCCAGGCCGGTCTGGCACCTCTGTCTGGCCAGGAAATGGCTACATTTTTTCCCCCAAGAACACGCTATGAGTATTAAATTCTCAAAAGCGTCCTGCACAATAGCCAAGGCCACAGATCAAGACGCTGACATCCTTGGGACCCCATCCCATTGCCTCGGCCCCCAGACCCATACTGGAGCCTATTGGGGCCCCACATCCCTCCCCTCCTTCCCGCTGTTTGTCTTGGGAGCCTGGGCTGCACCTGAAAAACCTGACATTCAGATTCCCCGCCACGGAGCTGCTGTGTCATGAACACCCCACCCGCGTGTTCCCAGAGCAGACCCACCGGAGACACCATCCAGCAATGCCGTCACCCTTCCAAGCAGGGCCTTGAGTTCCTGCCGCTCACTGGCCCCCACAGCTGGGCTGCTATGAGGCAGGACGCTCCCAGGAGGGCCAGGGAGAGCCACGCCCTGCAGGGGACCCCCCAGATTATCAGAGTGCCATCCAGAATAAACACCAGCATCTGCTGAACCCCACGTGCCAGGCCTACGACACTCAGCTACCCTGAGAGGGCACAGCAGCGGCTTGTTTTACAGACGGGGAAACTGAGGCAGCATGAACAGGGCTTGTTTCGCTGGAAGGAGGCCTGGACTTGGAACCGGCAGAGGCCCTGAGCTCACCGCTTAGCCGGGGGACACCCTGAGTCTATCAGGTGAGGGCTCCGGGGCTCCACGGCCGACTCCTGGGGTCATGGCCAACGGACCTCGACCTGGCTCACAGGCAGGTGATCTTTCTCCAGGCCCGGCTTAGGGGTCACAGTGGCACAGAGAAAGCGACCAGCTCCAGGGCCTGAGGCTGATGGGCAGGGCCCCAGAGGCATGTCCACCTTCCGAGGTGCTGGCCTCCCTGACCCGTTAGGGCCCCCCCCGCAACCCCGGGCAAGCATAGGGCATCCCTACCCACCACCAGAGGGGAGGGACTCAGGAGCCCTTTACTTGAGACTCACTGCCACTGCCACTGCTTTCTCCCCAAAGCCCCAAACTAGCTCCCCAAACAGCAATGGCTAATGGGGCCCCAGCTGGGACCTCCCACCCAAAGCAACCCCCCAGTCCAATACTGGGTGCAGAGGCCCATACTGGACATCCCAGGTGGACATGCCAGACCCACCTTCCAGAAGCCTGAGGTCTAGCAAAGCAGAGCTGCAGACAACCACCCTGGACATGACCACAGAGCTGGGCCCAAGCTTCTGGAGGCCTGGCCCACGGGCTGCCCTGAAACCAAATGCAGCCCCAAACTTCCAACGTGTGAGGGTCTGGAGGCTCGCCCGTAGGTGGGGATACGGCTACTCAGAGCTGCTCCCTCGCCCTGACCCACTGCCAGCCCATGCCGGGGTCCGCACTGTGGGGCAGACACCAAGCGCTGATCATGCTGAGCAGAGGGCAGGGAAGTCGGCCCCCGGGACCCCTGCCCACCTGGCAACGCTGGAGGGTCTGCAGGGGTGCCAGGGCCCGCTCCAGATGCCACCCCGAGGGCAGGCCCTGGAGGTCCAAGGCCGCCAGTGAGCTGTGGGCACAAAAAGCCTCATGGAGGTCATGGTGGGGAGCTGGGGGGCGGGCCATCGACCCCAGCATGTCCTGACCCAGGGCCTGGGGGCTGCCTTCAGCCGAGGACACCTTGCACGGTTCGGCCACCTGGGCCTCAGGAGGGCAACCACTCCCGGCCTCACCGTTATCTCCCTTCAGTAAGGGGCGCCTCCGTCTGTGAACGACCAGGAGCGCGTCGTCCCTACCGACCCCCAGCAGCCATCACACCACACCCAGCCTGGGGTTCCCAGGGGCCCCCTCCCTGCTCGGCCTCAACCCCGAATGGAACAGGAACGGTTCCTGGCCAGGCTGGGGGGCCAGGCCAGCCTCCACAATGGGCCTCCTGTTCCCACTGACCTCTGTCTCCTCTCTGCCAGAACCCCCAGTGTCTGGGGCCGGATGTTTTCCTGCCAACCTTTGGATGGGTAGGCAGGGAGGGGACGCCTTGCCTGAAGAGGGAGACGGAGGAAGGGGGCCGGGTCTGAGGAGGGCAGCCGGCCCTTGGCTGCAGGACTGGGCCCCCTGGGCAGACGGGGGCCCGCGGGAAGCCCCGGGCTGGCTGCCCCACCCGCCCCAAGCCGGTCGGGCCTGTGCCCAAGCAGAGAGGGACCACCCATCCTCACCCGCCGTGCCGCCAGGATGCCCAAGGAGCCCTGCACACCCACCCGCCCTCAGCATGGACCAGGGCAGAGAGGCGGGGTTAATGCCCATCCCAGGACCGGACACGCCCTGGTCCTCACACCGCGGGAAGCAGGAGTGGGAGCAGTGGGGGATCCCCAAAGGCTGGAGCCCACGAGCAGAGAGCCCCACTCCGTTCCCGCTCCCCTGTGCCTCCAAGCCCCTGTCTCACGCCCTAAGGACAGGCCCCAGAGCCCACCTGCAGGACAGTCTAATCTTGGGCACCCCACCCCCATGCCCAAGAGAGAAAGACCTCAGTCACCCAGCTTCTGGGGCTCACAAGACCCGTCCAACACGCCACAAGCGACGACCCCCAGACCCAAGGAAGCAGAGGCAGGCTGGCCGGGCTGGCAGCAGAGACCCCACAGGCAGGGCGGTTAGACCTGTTTCCTCCTTTAACTGAGGAAGAGGCAGCGGCGGGGAAAGCAGGGATGCAGTGCTGGGCTGGGGGCCCTACCGCCCGAGTCTGGAGCCCTGAGGCGGAAGCCGGCGCCCCAGGCAAGCACTCCAGGGGCAACTCGGCCCCAAGGGGAGCGTCCGCCTGAGACCGTGGGGCAGCAGGCCGTGGAATTTGCTTACTCCACACCCAAAGCACGCAGAGGACAAGTCCCCAAGGTCAAGTCAAGCCCCAGTTACAAGTCTAAAGTGCTTCTCACGTGCCAGCTACAGGGTCCTTAACCCCGCACCTCACTCGGGGGCCAGCGGCCGACTCGACAGGCCTGGACTCACTGACTCACAGGGGATCTGAAATAATTCCCGGCGGAGAAATGAATTCTACTGCACCCCACAACCGAAGGCCTCATTCCGGGAAAAATGGACCCCCCGCCACTGTAGGCCCAGCTGAGAGGGGGCGGGGCTGCTCCACGTGGAAGGTGCCAAGTCCACGCCCCCAGGGTCACACGGGATCATGACCCACCCAGAGCCAGCTTTCGGGGGTGGGGGGGCAGCCCCTCCTCTAGACAGGGACCCCCCCAGAACTCTCCAGCCTCAGCCACACTTCGGAGAAGCCAGGAGACAGCCTAGAAGCCTCCCTCCAACCCTGCCCTTTTGAAAACAGAAAGACTGACACCCAGAAGCAGGGAACCTTGCCTCCAAATAGCAAGGCCAGCTGCCCCCATTTCACGGTCCCAGAGACTGAGTCCCAGTGCCTCAGACCCATTCCACAGAAGAGGCAAGTGCAGCCAGAGGGGAGCAAGCCAAGGCCGAGAAAGGCTTCCAGCCATCGGGCCAAAAGCCAGACCCCAGTCGGGCTGCCCAGTGACCCAAGGAAGCAGAATTTTCCCCCAGGACTCAGCGGAGGAGCCCCTGGACGTGTCATGTGAGCCTGACCTTTCTGCATGCCCCCGGTGCTGCCCTTAGAGGTCATCACGGCCAGCCCCCTGCCTGGGAGAGGGCTTCATGGCGAGCACTGGCCATGTGCTGGCTCCCAGGGGCCCCAGGCGGGCGGCAAAGACATCCAACCCAAGCCATGGAGCCTGTGGGTCTCCGAGCAAGAGTATACCTACCCGCAACAGGGGAGGGGCCTGGCCCCCAGGACCTCAGCACCCCCAGAAGGACCCTTCTGGCTAGCACTCCACTGACACGCACGTCCAGTGGAATGGGGGCACCCTCCCAGATTTCAGACGGGGACGGAGGCCCAGCACGGCAGGCAGTGCGCCTGGCCCCTCGGCCTGAGCCGCAGAGGAAGTCAGCCTCCCCCCGACCCCCAGCCTCCCCCCACACCGGGTCCCACCCCAGCACTCCCTGCCCGTCTCCAGCAGGGTGAGGCCCTGAGGGGACCACCAGCCCCTTGCCGTGCACCACAGCCCCCACTAAAGTGCCCACGAGACCTCTCCAGGGCCTGGAGGAGAAGTCAGGCAGCTCCCAGCTAAGTGGCTGGACACCTCGCAAGACCCGTTAGTGAGGCAAACAACTGCGTCACAAGATCCGAACTTGTTTCGCGTGACCGACCCGGACCCAAGCCCCGGCTCCGCCCCCCGGCCTCGGTGTGCCTGTCAGAGACACAGGAGCGTCCTCCAGCTCACCAGCACGCCTGGCCGCCCGGCTGGGTGGGGCTGCCCCGGGGCCGGGGGACACGCGGGCTCACCTTGACACTCCGGTGGTGGACGCGGGACGGCTGGCACTTGACGCTGCTGGTGTTGCAGCAGCCGGTACAGCGCTTCACCTCCACGCACGGGGGCCAGATCAGAAAGTTGGCAGACGTGGGGTCCACCTGGCTCCGAGGTATCTCGTAAATGACCGTCCTGGTCTTGCAGACCGCGGGGATGGCTTCCTCTGCAGAGGCAAGAGCCCGGTGAATGTTCTGGAAGCCCCAGGGCTGCAGCAGCTCCCAGGGGCCCAGGCAGGAGCACCCCCATGGGCCACAGCTTTCTCCAACAGGACCTGTCACACAGCCCCCGGTCCAGCAGAGGCAGAAAGACCCCAGCCCCCAACGGGTGCACCCGACTGGCCCAAAGATGAGCAGGGGCTTGAGGGCCGGGAGGGGAGACCCCGGGGAAGGGGGCTGCGGGGAGGCCACCCTGGGGGCGGAGGGCTGGAAATCCCCCAACACCCCGGGGGCTCACACAACCCCTGCAGCCAGCAGGGACGACCGCCTTCACCCCAGTGCCAGGGGGCAGGGGGGTGGGGGGGGCGGTCTCTCAGATGCCCCCGCCTCCTGAGGGCCCCCTCCTCCTGCACGTGCATCCTCAGTGGCCTCTAGGGACAAGGCACCAAATCAAGAGGGCTGGGTGCTGGGGGTCTGGCCGACCCAGTGGGGGAAGGGGCTCCACTCACAGCGCCCACCAGCAGGAGGGGCCTGGGGAGCCCAGCCAGGCAGGGCCAGAGGCGGAGCCAGGGACAGGGACCTTCAGTCCTGTGAGCTCTGCTCACAGGCACCCCCTTCATCTGGAGCAGGACAGGCCTCCACTGAGGATCCTGCAGCCCTGCCGGAGCACCTGGCCTTGGAGACCGGGATGTATGCTCACAGCGGCCAACGTCACCTGGGGAGGGCCCGCTGGCCTCAGCTAGGGATCACTTACCCACACACCACGCCCAAAGGTACAAGCTATAAAATCCATATCCTTGGAAGAAATAAAGCTCGGACAGAGGGAGTCACGTGCCCAAGGTCACGCGGGGGATGGGCAGCAGTCGGGACCCCCAGGTGGCAAGGGAGTGGGTGGTCACACACCCCCCCAGCTGTGCCCCTGGGGCAAGATCTTCCCTCAAGGCTGAGCCTGGGGCCCCAGGAGACCCCCACCAGCTAGTCACTCCTAAAGGGACCAGGCAGACCCGGGGGTGCTCTGCGAGAGGGAACAAACCCTGCGCGGGGGCCGGGGGGCCAGGCCTGAGTGGGCTGGGGGCCCTGGGAAGGGCCCGCCAGGCCCAGCACGGCTGTACCCACTGCTCTGCGGCGCAGCTGGGAGCACGGGGTGCTCCACGCTACGAACTGGAAATCAAACACGACCCGTCTTCCAGCGAGGCTGTCTCCAGCGCAGGCCCCAACAAGACCGGGCACTTCAGGAATTTATGACGGCTCCCCCCTCCTGGAAACTCTCGGCCCAGGCCAGGCCTGCAGCAGTGAGCAGGCGGGCTGCAGCAGGGAGGAGGGACGCGCGCGCGGGGCCCTGAGCGGGCTGTGCCTTTGTCTTACAGAGAAGAGAAGGGACGGATCCCCCGAGGCCACGGTTGGGGGAATGGGGGAGAGGGCAGGCCCCAGAGCCCCTCCCGCAGCCCCTCACCGCCCCAGCAGTCCTGGGGCTCACCGATGCTTCTTTTCCTCCGAATGGGCACAGGCCGCTTCTCCGGCGCATGCTTGGCGCCATGGCCCCCGTGGGCTCTCAGGCTGGTCTCCAAAGGCTCCTCGGCCCCTGCAGGTAGAAACAGGAGATAGCGACCAGCCGCCCACACCTGGGCACACAGGGTCTGTCCAGCCGCACGTCCCTCCCCAGACCGGACGGGGTGCCTCCACACCCACAAGGGGGGCTTCAAGATGTGCACAGGATGAGACTCCCAACTGCCAACAATGTCCCACCCACCCCCGCGCAGCTGACACGAGGTCCCCGACACACGTTGCCCCTGCTGCACGTCACCACGAAGCCGAAGCCGAAGCCGCAGGCCAGTGGGGAGGGGGCTGCAGCCAGCCTGCCCCACGGCTCCTCCTCAAGGAAGCGCAGGTGAGGGCTGAACCAGGTAGGGAGGCACCCGAGGCCAGCCCTCCCTGCCCAGGAGACCAGAGCCAACAGGCCTGCTGCTCCCAGCTGGACAGGGGACCTTGGACAGCGGGCTGGACCGAGGACCAGCAGAGGCTGCTGCCGCGACTCGCGCACTGCACGTGTCTCCCTCCCCCACCGCCCTCACTTAAACCAACCCTCGATGAGCATCCTGGCCTTCGAGGGGCGTCGGAAGCAAGGCCAGACTGGGCCTCAGCCAGACCCCACTAGTCCCTGAACTTGGCCCACTGCAAGGAAGAGGACACGAGAACCGGGAGCGGGGAGTCAGGAGTCTGGGTGCCTGTCGGGGGGACACAGCTTTCAGGAAGCAAAGTGCTTTGCCATCCAAGTATCTAAGACCTGCAGAGCAGCGGCCTCAGAGCCAAGGTCACAGCTGGGCCTAGTCCCCCGGACTGGCTACAGTCCCCTCGGTACGCACACCACCACCCTCTCTGTCCCCAGGGACCCCAGAAAGGGGGTGCAAGGGACACAGTCCTGCCACCTGCCATCTGGCCTGACCCAGCCCAAGGACAGCGCCTGCACCTGGATGAAGTGGGTCACACTTGGCCTCCCCACCCTGGCCTCCAGACCCACTGGGGGATCTTCCCACTTCTCCCCTCCGTCGCTGCCTCCCCCATAGATACCCAGGGGCAACAGGTCCCGAGAAGGCACGCCCCAGTAGTCAGCAGCTGCACAAAGATTCCCCCTCTTGCCACCCCCCCACCCCAAGAAGCTCCAGTGGTGTCCTGGCCACCAGCTCAGACCAGAGGCCCCCTCCTCGGTGCCCGGCCCACCTAGGCCTTGGTGACTGTCCACACACCCACACGTCTGGAACCTGCACTCATCGGAAATGGAGCACGAACGGGGCAAACGCGCTGGGAATGCAGAAGACATGCCTGCCTTGAATGCCGGCGTCCAGGAGAACCCAGCTCTTCCCTCAAAATGACTCAATGTTCCACTGCCACTAATTTTTTTTGAGACCCAAAATAAGATCAGAACAGAACTACTCATGCAGTAAGAATTTCCCATCAACCAACTGTTACAAGAAACATTTTTTCATGAAAAAGTGACATTATGAGTCATGTCCTGGTGGTGGCCATCTTGCCATCGCCAAACCCAGAAGCAGCTGGTCCATCCTGAGCTTCTAAGAGAAAATGGAACGGCAGCAACCCGGGCTGCACTCCCGCGCCTCCCTCTAGCCAGGCGACAGCCGCCTCCTGGGATGTCAGGGCACCCTGTGTGCAGTAGGTGCTGCCACTTCTTCACCTCGGAGGAAACTGAGGCCTGAGACGTGGAAGGACGAGCAAGGCCGACGGCCGGCAGGAGACCCCAGGGGCCCGTGGCCAGACCCAGACCGCCTTCCGCCCAGGCCTCTCGCCCCCAAATAAGCAGAGAAGACACAGCCTCCTCCCAGTCCGTCAACTGTCCTGAGACCTGAACCAGGGACTCGATCTCAGTCAGGAGTAGAGAGAGAGCTCCCGGTCAGACAAGCTCATCCACTGCCCCATCGAGATGGGTGGTCTGGAAACGCAGCTCGGACCCGCTGACGCGGAGGCAGCCCTCTGATTTACGCAGGTCGAGATGCAACTAGTGGGGACTCCCAAGAGAAGGCCACGCGTGAATCATGCCCTAAAACTGCTCTCAGAACAGTTAATCAACGGTTTTCCCTTTTGTCTGTTATGCACACATGTCCAGAGGATGGGGAGCCGTCCTCCAGCCATCCGTCCTTGAGGAGCGTTAATAGCCGAGATGGGATATTTATGTATCAGTTACTCAATGACCACGGGCGCCGGGCCAGGCTGCTCAGAGAACAAAGCTCCCAGCTCCCGCCACAGCTCTGCTGAATGGCCTGCTCTCAGCACACCCGACACACAGGCCACAAACTTCACGCTACTGGCCATTCGAAGACCACATGCTGGTCTCTCCACCCAAAGGCCACACGTGAAAAACCAACTGCCCGGTCCTCGTGCACGCTTGCAACTCGCAGGCGCTGGCACAGGAATCCACCGCCTCGGGGCCTCCAGCACAGCTTCTCACCTGTAAAATGGGAACAGGGTCCGGCTACTGGGAGGAGGCCACGCCCCCACCTGCCAATCACACAGCCCCGCCCACTCGGGAGGAGCCACTCTGTTAAAGGAGCCTCTTTCCTGCTTCCTGGGCGTCAGCCTGGAAGAGCCCCCTTTAGAGTTACAAAGAAGAGTAAGGACACCCAGAACAACGGGTCTCCTCCGCACCCAGCCCCATCCTCACTGATCCCAGACCGGCCTCTGACTGGACCTGGTGGGGAGTCCTGGGCCTGCAGGGCAGCTTAACCCTCCAAGAAATGACCCCACAGCTGTTTGCAACCTTTCCTAGCAGCCAGCTCCATTTCTACTCTTCACATTGGATAGAAACAGAAATCGGGGAAAAGACACCCCCCCCAACCCCGCAAAACAAGCTATAGAAGCAAACAGCTCAGGTCAGAGCTTCCATATCTGTGAAAGGGGGACTGACCAGGATGAAGGAGACCCACTTTGGGGTTTGTATCACAAAGGGTCCCAGAGGGGCACGGCTGCTGAGCAAGGGAGACCCTGGGGCCCCTCCAATGTTCTCACCCCAAAGTTTCCCAGGCACTAGGAGTCCCACTCTCAGACCCCAGATCTTCTGACCGGGGTGGGGGGGGGTGACGGGGGGAGGCGATCCACTCTCTCCACCCCCTGGGGCAGGAGGGAGCCGGGCTCCCGGGGGCTTTTATAAGGGGGCAATTTGAAACCAGCCTGGAGAACCGGCTGGTGCACCCTTACTTTTTCTGTTTGGACCCTCCAAGGAGGCGGTGGACCCAGAAGCCCCCAGGTCAGGAATGCTATCAGCATGACCCCAGAGCTGCAATGCTAAAAGCATTCATGGGTGGGGGGTGGGGGAGAGGCGGGGCTGCGGAGACCAGAATAAGAATGGTCCCAGCAGAAAGTGAATGGCCCATTTCCCAATGGCAAAGCAAAGCTGGTCCTGCAAGGAGGCCCAGCCTTTCCCAGGCCTCGCTTCTGCCAGCCAGAAAAAAACCTCTCTGGGAGCCAGTCTCCCCACTTTCCCAAATCCATCAGGGAGCAGCAGAATGCAGGCAAGTGTTTTCCTCGGCTAACCACAGCCAAATCCTTTCCCCCAGGGTTACACATCAAGGAACCAGATCAAAATCCCCCCCCCCGGCCCAACTCTGATCTCCAAGTGAAATTCTACCCCCTTCCTGATAAGGATCAGCCAAAGGATTTCCTGGGTCAAGAAACTACAGAAACCATCGCCCTTGCTAGAAAATGGTTTTGGCATGAAATGAAAATAGTTCAGGCCTCTCCACCACCATAATTAGGTACAAATTTCCAAATGACTAGACCATGTGATTTTACTTAATTCCCCCGCCGCCCCCCTTTTTCAGAGTAGTTTGCAGTGAGAGAAAAATCTTCATTTCACGTAAAATTCTTCCAACCAACTCCTACTGACTTTAGTTGCTCCATCTGACAAGTTCATTTGGGACCTCTTTTTATCCAGTCAACAGTAAGTTTTCCGATATGAGTATCTCCCTAGCTAACTCACATTGGAGTTCCTGCCACAAAAATGTGGGCCAGAATCCCTGTCCTGTAGGAAGGGCCTTCCTCTGGTCCACACCCAAGCGCAGTCACCCAACATCATCAGGCTCCCAGCCCAGCCAACCTGGGTCCCTCACCACCTTTGCCCACCTGGGGCCAGTCCAACCCTGCCACTGACACTCAAAAGAGCTTCAGGGTCCTCTTGTGGAAGAAACTGTTTTCTAAAGTGGCTCAGCTCCAGAGCCTGAGGGGGAGCCCCAAAATAGTCCCCAAACAGCAGATGTGTCCAAGGCGCGCCTTTTTATTGGCTCATGAAAACAGAAAGACACGGGCCTCCTACAACCACAAAGGCCCAGCCCCACGTCAGGAGCGGGGCAAGTTCGCAGTGATGACAAAGGGGCCCTGCCGGGGCGGGGGGGCACCGGTGCACGCCTGCCCGACCGGCGCCCAGGGCCTGGGCCGGCTCCCTCGGGCAGGCCCCGGGCCGCACACCTGGCCGGGGCGCCGGCGCCCTCTATGCGGCTGAACTTTCTGTGACACACTGGGCATTTTCCTTAAGTGCAAAAACAATCCCTGGGCGAGCGAGCAGCCCTCGGCCGCAGCCGGGAGAGAAAGTGGTGATTGGAAGAGAAACTCCTGACTCATCCGCCTGGGCTTTTATGGCCCGGGATTGGATTCTGACCTTTCGGTGCGCTCCTGCTCGGCGCCCGGCCCGGCCCGAACGCGGGAGGCGGCGCGGGGCGCACATACCGCCTGCCCGCCTGCCCGCCGCCCGCGCCCTCCCCGCGCGCCGAGGGAAGGGGCGCGATTTACCTACGGAGTCTATCTCCAGGAGCCGCTGGAGGTCCCGGATGCTGTGTATCTGACTGTACGCCAGCCTCTCAATGACCTCGCGGGGGATCTCGGCTTCCTGCAAGCAGAGCAACACGGTCAGCGCCCCGGGCCGCCCAGAGCGCCTGGTCCCCGGCCCGAGGTTGCCCCGCCCCAGCGCGCGCGGGCGCCTCGCACGCAGGCCGCCCGACCCCCAGCCCGGGCCCTGGAGCCTGAGGCCGGGGTGGGGCTGGGTGAGACCCCCATTTCTCCGTCCCCAGCCATGTCTGCCCTTTGCAAAAAGAAAGCGCTCCCCACCATTAAATTAAAAAAAAAAAAAAAAAAAAAAACACTCGGCCCCTCCGCCCCGGGGTGTCGGTTACAAGAGGTCTGGGGCAGAGAGGGGCCCAGGGAGTTGCTGATCTAACAGTGAAATCAACATCTAGGAAGATCAAGTTGAAATGCGTCACGGATGGGCGACGAAAGTCACGGCAGCCCTAACACTTTAATCTACCCTGGGGCTTAAATTTCACACCCAGAATCCCGGGCCGAACCTGCGGGGGAGAGGGTCTCTCGTCTGCAAACACGCGCACGCACACACACTCACACACTCGCCCCACCCCGGGCTCCGGCCCAGCCGCGGCCCTAGCGCCGACTAAGACGCCCCAAATCCAGCCGCGGCTGGGAGGGGCTGCCAGGGAACTTAAGGGTTAAACATCTACCTCTCACAGCTCCGGGTCCCCGCCCAGACCACCCCCACCACTCGGCCTCCCCCCCCGCACCCCCCCCCCACCGCCAACCCCGCTCCTTCCTGATTTTTAAAGGGAGTCGGAGGTAGCTGGGGGGTCTCAAGCACTAAGTTCCCACGACGGGGTGTAGAAAGTCATTCATCACAGCAGAGCTCCCGGGGATTCGGAATTCGAGATTGGGGGCTGGGGGTGGGGACGCGGCTGGTGGGAGGGCGAGGGCGCCTGGCCCGGCCCCGGCTCGCCTCGCTCAGCCACCTGTAAGCAGGCCCAGGGCGGGCGGGACTGCGCTGGCCCAGCCGCCCCTCCGGGCATGGGGACCGGGAACCCGGGTCTGCGGCTCCGCGCTGCCCACCCTGCCTGCCGGGGGCTCCCGCCGCAACCGCCCCTACCTGTTTCTCGGCGGCTCTTCTACCTTCCCTGACTCCGCTGGCTCACACACACACCCCCTTCCGCGCTCCCCGCACCCCGATGCTGCATTGTCCGCCGCGCCCCGGGTTTCCCTCCTCGGAGAGGAGCCCGCGCCCCCCGAAGTTTCTCCCCACTCGTCCACCCAGCCGCCACTCCGTCCCTCCACGGCAGAGCGACGCAACACGCTGGAAACTCACCAGACACACTTAGGCATGGCAGAAAATAGAACCCAGTTGGGAAAATTTAAAAATCGACCACGCTAGCAGAAATCAAAATGCGCTCTGCAGAGCCCCAGAGCCCGGGCTCCTCGGCCCGCGAGCGGCCGCAGGGGGCGTGCGCAGGGGGAGTCGGAGAGAGGACGGGGCGCGGGGGTGGCACCCACCTCGGCCAGGGCACTGGCGAGGTATCCGCAGCCGAGGAGCAGCAAACAAGCCCAGGTCCTCATCGCGTCCCGAGGCGCTGGCGGCTCGGCGGGGTGGCGAGGCCGCGGGGCGGGCGCTCCAGCCGGGCTCCTGTGGCGGCGAAATTCAGTACCATCCCTTAGGGAGCGCGGCCCGGAGGAGGGTGGCGCGGAGAGCAGGGAGCCGACGGAGCGCGCCAGGCGCGAGCAGCGAGTGCGGAGAGGCAGGCAGCGCCACCGAGGAGGAGGAGCAGGGAGTGCGCGCTCGCCGCGCCCGCCGCGCCGGGAGCCTCCTGGGCCGCCGGGTAGGGGGTGGGGACGGAAGGGGCGGAGGGCGGGGGCTGGGCCTCTTCCTTGGTGCGTTCCCGGTGCTGGCCGCCGCCGCGCTCGCTCCCCGGCGCTGGCTCTAGGAGCGACCAGGCCGGTAATTCTGCATATTTGCGGGCGTCAGCCCCGAAAGGGACCCCGGAGCGAGGCTGGAGCCGCTGCCGCCGCACCACCCATCACCTGTCTGGACACCCGGCCAGGCCCGGCGCGGGCTCGCGCTCTCCCTGCGGGCCCGCGGGCGGCCCCGCGCTCGCCTCCGGCCTCCTCTAGTCGCCGCCGCCCGGCCGGGCACGGCGCGGCCCAGCACGGCGCGGCCCGGCGGCCTGCGTGCGCCCCTCCGCGGCGCGCCCTCGGCTCCGGCGCCGCGCTCCGCCCTCCGCCGGCCCGAGCCGGGCAGAGCCCGCGGCCGCTCCGCCTGGCAGCCGCCGCCCGCCCGGGGCCTCGCCGCGCGGGCCTGAGGGCGGGCGCAGGGCCGAGCCGGCGCCGCCGCCGCCGCCGCCGCCGCCGCCGGCAGGAGAGGAGGAGGAGGAGGCGCGGGCAGGCCCGGCTCGCCGGAGTTGTGCGGGCTCCACAGGGCGCGCGTGTGGAGCCGGCCGGCGGCGGGGAGGGGGTTATAGCGCCGCCGCCGCCGCGCCCCTCCCCCGCCCCCCCCCCCTCGCCTCCCCCGGATTCCGGGCCCCGGACCCGCACCTCGGAAGCGTGCGGGGGCCGCACGGGCCGGGCAGGGCCCGGCCGCCGCCGCCGCCGCCGCAGTGAGCACACACACGCGCTCACGCAGGCAGTAAAATCCATCAAGGCCCCGCTCCCGGCCCCGAGCACAGCCGCCGGGGCTCCCCGCGCGCCCCTCCCTCGAGCTTGCCCACCCTCCAGTGCCAGCTGCAATCCTGCAGCACCGGACGGGGAGGGGAGGAGGCCGCCGCCGAAGTGCCGCCGTCGCCGGCTCGCCTCTCTCGGGCCCCAGCGGCGGCAGAGGGCAGCGCCCAGAACTGCTACGCCAAAAAGGGCAAAAGCGAGCCGGCCCCCGCCTCCCGCCCCCCGCCCCGGCGCTCCGGCCTCTTTCCACGGTTTGGATCATGGGCCCCTGCCTCCCCCTCTCCATAAAAGGAGGGGGAGTGAGTCTCTGGTGAGAGGTGGGGCGGGTTTAGGGGCGCGTCTGGGGCACTCACCTGGCGGCTGCCACGCGCCCCCGCCCAGAATCCGATGCCTGGGGCGTCTGACTGAGGAACCTCCACCCACAGTCCGCGAGGGGAGAGCGCCCAGGTCGGAGGAGGGGGCTGCAGCGTGCCTCGTCCCCACCCTGGGACCCCTCATCCTCCAAGTCCCCGCTGCCTCGTGGAAAGCCGGGCGGCGGCCTGAGCCGGGAACTCGAGGGGGTGGAAGGCAAGGAAAAGAAAAGAGCCGCTCATGAGGCACCCGGGAGTCTGAGCCTCCCGCGCCGGGATCCGCCGGGCGCACAGAGCGCCACCTCCGGCCGCGGCGCCGCACAGAGCGATGCGGGGGAGAGACGCGAGGGAGGCCGAGGCCTGAACTGGGCCGGACGGCTCCCCCGCCACCAAAGGGCGATGCGCCGGGCTGGATAGATTCCGCCTGCCTAGACCTGGCGGGATCGCACCCCGGCGGCGGGTCCCTCGAGGGGGCGGACGAGCCCCGGCATCAGGGCTCGAGGGGTGACGGGCCAAGCGACCCCGAACCTAGACGGCGAGGCCGTTAGAGGCTAGGAGACTGCCGAGCGGTGGGTGGCCGACGGAGAATTCCGCCCGCCCCAGCCCTCCACCCCCACGCCCCCATCCTGTGGATTAGGCCCTTGCCCGCCGCGGCCGCCCTCCCGCCAAAGGCAGTAAAGGCGCAGCCCCGCAGGCGGTCTTTCATCCTCGGCTCGGCCGGCTCTGGCATTTCAAAGGCGGAGTCCAGTGGGCGCTTGGGGGGCGCTCGCCTTCCCCCAAATTCCTGGGGGGAGGGGTGGGCCCCTCCTGCGATTCCCAGTGGGCCGATGCTACCAGCGCTCTTCCACTGGCCTCCACACACCTGCAGCCCCCCCAACGCACCTGCCTCGTCTACCGTAGCCCCACCTGCGACCTCCCCCGTCAAGCGCGCTTTCAGGGGTCAGGATGAAGGATGACCGAGGCAGAACTAGGGAAACCTTGGAACCATTTTAAAGCACGTTAGAGCCAGCCCCTGTCCAACCAGGTGGACCTCCACGGCTTCGGAGGGAGACCACTGGACGGTTTCTGGAAGGCCGCCAAAAGCACACTGCCAGGACAGGCTGCACCCCGAGCAGAGCCCTCCGTGGCTTACTCATCCTGATTGTTGACTGCATCACGTCTGGCTGAGCCTCGGATTCCTCGCAGGCAGAGGGGACCCGAGGACACTTCTTTGGGGTGAAAGGACTCGGTTTGATAGTGGGTGTGGGAATGAAAGAGGAAAGGTCACCTTGTATTGCAGGGGGGGCGGGGGCAGGGGCCCTTCCGGCTCTAACCTCTGTACAGAGGCTCGCTGGTTCCTGGGTGTCCCGCCACCTTTGAGCAAACCTCGATGGGTGATTCCCTCTGTGCCCCATCCCGGCCTGGCAGTTCAGGGGCTCTCAGTTCGAGTTTGGGGCGGAGGAGAGGAGATCTGGGAACGCGGAAAGGGGGGCCGCCTTCTCCGGGAGCTCCAGCCAAAGCTAGGCGGGGAGAGGGGCAGGCCTGGGTGCATCCACCACCGGGACTGGAGATCTGCGGGGGGGCGGCGCCGGCATCCTTCTAATCGCTGGCCGCTATTAAAAATAAAACCGCGGCGCGTTGTCATAGCGACCACGACAACAGCGGCTGCGCGAGGGTGGCACAAACTTGTGCAGCCGCGCGACAGCCGCTTTGGGGGGAGACTCGGGGCACGACGCGCGTTGGCGCACCAAGGCCTGCCCTGGGGTGGGACAGGGACCCCCAACCCAGCCCGCCCCACCCTCCCCCCGGATCCTCGGAAGAAACTGGCAGAAATAGATCCCTAGAAGCTGTTTCCTAGACCTTGGACTGTCTTGACCAAGAGGTCACCAACTTGGATGAGAACCCACGCACGCGTGGACTCCGGGCCCTGGCACCTCTCCCCGACACCCCTCCCCGTTTCACACTCTGGCGTCCTCATCTCTGGAGAAGGGGGCTAAGTGGGAAGGCGGTGTCGGATGCTCGGCGGGAGAGGGGGCCTCACTCCGGAGGCCGGGCGCGTGGGGGCTCCAGCACCTGCCCCTGTCGGCGATCCTTGCAGCTCAGGCGTGGTCACATGCTCCTTTCTGTCCGGGAATCGAGTTTCACTTCCAGCCGCTATTAGGCGGTTCACACGGTTCACTGCAAACATTTGATAAAGAGGCTAAATATACATCGGAGTCGGAGCAGGCGTGGGCGGTGGTGCTGAGCGCGTGGGCGCGGCGCTCCAGGCTCCGCGGGGCATCCCTGCCCAGGGCTGGAGGCCGGCTCGGACCCCCGACCAGTTCCCCGCCCCGCGTGCCCCCCCCCCCCCCCCCCCGCCGCCGGCACACACACACACAAATCGGACCCCAGACCCGGACACGTGACCCGGGCAGGCAGCGGGCGCCCCCAGGCCAGCCAGAGGGCCCCTGGCGGAAGAAGGGGGCGCTGCGGGGAGCTCCGCGGGTGGCGGGGGGAGGTGCTGGTGGGCGGTGAAGGCGCACCTGGCTGCCCGGGATGTCCGGTCGCCCCCGGAGCCGGTGCTTCCGGGCTATCTCGGGCGTCCCCGGCGCGCCCCGACGTGCCGCGGACCTATAATTAAGGTGAGTCAGGTGCTCCGAATAGGCGCAGAGGGGGGCTCCCGGCGCAGCTGGGGTGACTGTCTGGCCGTCTGCCCCTCGCTGGGTTCCCTCGGGCACCGCCCATGGCCCCCGCACCCTGGGAGGAGAGGGAAGGGCCTTGGCCGTTCCTCAGAGGTGGTGGTGGGGGGGCTTCATTAAGGACCTGTCAGCCAGCCCAGCACTTGGTGGTGCGCAGCCAGCATTTCACCCTACAGCCCCCCTCACCCCACTCCCGCTCTGCCCCGTGCAGTGCCTGCCTGGGACCTGGCACCAGCCGGCGCTCCATTATTGCTCTCATCATTTTTTTCACAGTGGGAGTCATGACTAATATCTACTGGGCACCTCGGTCCCTGAGTGACCCCTAGGAGTGGAGAGCCGCCCCACCTCCCGTTTGACAGATACCAGGAAGTCAGGCGTTTGCCCACAGCGGCAGAACGCTGTCCCAGGCGGTCGCTCCTGGGCCGTGGCTGCTCTGGACAAGCTCTCCCAGCGCTCCAGAGGGGACCCTCAGGCCGGTTGTCCTGCACCTCTCAGACAGGCATGAAGGATGATGTGGCCACCTGGCAGTGAAGGCGCCAGGACTGGAGCCCACGTCCACCTGATCCCCGGTCCCAAGGTGCTCTAGCTGCCCTCTGCCCCTTGACCTTGGCCTTGTTGGGGTGGTTTGTCCCTGCACTGCCTTGAGTCTGTTCTCTCATCTGAAAAGTGGGGGCCGATAACTTCACCATGCATGGCTGCCCCCCCCGCCATTGAGCCTCCTGCCCAGGAAGGCAGCAGCCTTGCGCACACCTGCAGGGCCTGGTGCCCTGAGGCAAGGGCACAGCCGCCCAGCTGCCTTCATCTGGGTGGTGCAGGTGGGGGCCAGCTGGGCGTCCAGACCCAGGCCTCTGCCTGGTGCCAGAGCAGATTTCAGAACAACTTGTAATGACGAAACAGCACATTTCCCTTTATCTCTGGGAAGGATTTCTTGGTTCAGGGCAATTAACCCAGGAGCAGCCTCAGCTGAGTGGGCACCTCTCCTTGAAGATCGAAAGTGTTAATTAAGTCGTCATCTCGGGCCGCCCCAGGCCCCGGCTCGGGATCAGGCCTTTCCAGTCCAGCCTCCCCAGAAAGGCAGATGAGCCAGCCAGCAGCCCAGGAGGGCATTCTCAATGTTGATTTTAAATCTCCATTAAATATTTTTATTTTCCTTTTTAAATACACAAACAGCAATGAAGTTTTAAATAGCATACGAGCCCGCAATCGTTTTGTGGCTATTTTGTGAATGAAGACCTACGGGGAAGGGGCACTGGGGGGGGCTTCAGGAAGCGAGGCCAGATCTGGACTGTCCAGGACAGGAGCCACTAGCCACGCAAGGCCATTGGGCATTTGAAACATGGCCGATCTGAGCTGTGATGTGCTGTTGTTCGTGTAAAACACACGCAGCCTCCAGGACTTGGTATGAAAGTGAAGAGTGTAAAATTTCTCGTTAATAATTTTTCCATTAATTACCTGTTGAAATGATAAGATTATGACATATTGAGTTCAGTAAACTGTATGATTGCAATTAATTTCACCCGTGTGTTTTTCCTTTGTTTAATGTGTTTACTAGAAAATTTTAAATTCCGCATGTGGCTTTAATGACATTTCTACTGGACAAGGCTGGTCTAGACACCCGGAGCTCATATCTACTCGGTAGAGCTAAGCAGGTGAGTGTGAGTGTAGGGGGCGGGGTGGGGGCATGTCCTGCCCTGGAAACCCTGAAGGACCTGGAGACCAGCAGAGCTGGGAGTCTGCTCTGCCCGCCCCCCGTTGCCTCATCTGCCATATGACCTTGAGCAAACTCTTTAGCATCTCGGAGCCTCAGCTGCCTCCTCTGGGTAACAGCCAACTCATAGGGCCACTTGAGGAAATATTCACTCGTTCACACAACAGATATTCTGTGCCAGGCACTGGGCACGGCACGGGGACGCAGTGCTAACACGATGCCCTCACGGAGCACACAGTCTCTTCAGGGAGCACTAAGCAAGTGACAAGTAAGTGTACACTCTTCCAGGTCAGGAATCTGGGGTTGTCAGGAAGGCCTGTTTGAAAAGGAGCCAGTGCGGGGCTTCCCTGGTGGCGCAGTGGTTAAGAATCCGCCTGCCAATGCAGGGGACACGGGTTCAAGCCCCAGTCCGGGAAGATCCCACATGCCCCGGAGCAGCTAAGCCCACGAGCCACAACTACTAAGCCCATGCACCACAACTACTGAAGCCCACGCACCCTAGAGCTTGCATGCCACAACTACTGAGGCCACACACCGCAACTACTGAAGCCCACGCACCTAGAGACCGTGCTCTGCAACAAGAGAAGCCACTGCAATGAGAAGCCCGCACACCACAATGGGCTTTATTTAATTAAAAATAAATAAATAAAAAGAGCTATTTCATTAAAAAAAAAAAAAAAGAAAAGGAGCCAGTGATGAGAAGATCGGGATGGAGCATTCTAGGCAGAGGTCACAGCATCCTGTGCAAAGGCCCTGAGGCAGGAACCGGCTTGGTTTGTCGAGGACCAACAAGAGGGGGTGGTAGGAGGGCATGAGCTGGGACAGGTGGGCAGTGGGCAGGTCACACAGGCCTTAGGACCAAGTTAGGGAATGTGGATTTGTTCTAGGGGGACACAGGCCACTGGAAGGCTGTGGGCGGGGACACAACATGTAGGGACATAAACAGAAACTCTACTGACCACCGACCACCTGCCAGCCTGCCAGACCAGAGCAGCTAACTGCTCCCCCCACCACCACCAGCTCCCAGGGCCTTCAGGACTCATGGCCAAGTCCCTGCATCTTGGATATGAATTCCAAGGGTTCACAGGGTCTGGGTGATCACCTGGCTTGAACCACAGCTAACCCGCATCTCCTTCCCTGGGGGCCGCCTGCAGGCCCTGTCCCTCTGTCCTGACTGTGGATGGGGTGGGAGGGGCCTACACTCCCCCTTGGCCTTCAGATGTGACAGGGCTCGCCCCCCCACCAGGCAGAGGTCGGAGCCTGGGGCTCACGGAAAGGCAGGGACACGCCTCAGTGGCTTTCCAGGCCTCCTGGAGGAAAGGCGGTGAGATGGTGTCCTCCAGAGAGACGGGCTCACTGGATGGCAAAGGCTTCCCACGTCGGGGAAGCCAGCACCTCCCTGGCGCACAAGGCACAAGTCAGACCAGAGCCGGTAGAATCCACACAGAGGTGACCTCGGCTCACAGGGAGCAAGGAGTCAAAGTGGCCTGTCGAGGCGGGGCTGAGGGGTGAGCACAGAAACTTCTAGAATGAAGAAGAGCAGGGGCTGTGAGTGTGAGAAGGAAGGTTCAATACTATAGAGTTGGAATAATCAGAACAGCGTGGCTCTCAGGACAAAAGGGCGGGAACATGCAGAGCCCAGAAAAGACTGTTCTAGAGGAATTGAAAGGATTATTTATTAAATGCCACTGGGGCAGTTTAGAGAAATTACCTGACTAAACCCTCACTGCCCCTCGCCACTAAATACATTTCAATGGATTGAGAAATTAAGTTGTTAAACAAACGCTTTGGAACAAACTCAGCCACGTGTGTCTTGGTGGAGGTCCACGCCCTCCCCTGCAGCGTTCTCACCAAAACCGTTGCCTTGGGGAGGGGGAGACACACCCAGGTTCAGAGAGGGTCCAGCAGACACCTGCTCCTGACCCTTCAGAAATATCATTGTCATGAAGAGAACACGGGGAGCGAGTTGTTGGGGCCGACGGGGGTTGAAAAGGCAGGACGGTCAGCTCGGCGCCCGGTCCTGGACTGGCTCCTCCGTCCAGACCAGCAAGCAGCTCTCAGGACATAACTGGGTCCACCGGAGAAATATTACGTTATTGTATCCAAGTCAAACTACTAGGTGTGGTGATGGTGTCACAGTAATGCAGGAGGACTTCCTT
Organism: Balaenoptera musculus; assembly: GCF_009873245.2. Classification (NCBI taxonomy): domain Eukaryota; kingdom Metazoa; phylum Chordata; class Mammalia; order Artiodactyla; family Balaenopteridae; genus Balaenoptera; species Balaenoptera musculus. The sequence continues at coordinate 88,261,038 of NC_045799.1, read as the reverse complement.
GTCCTTGGGAGACCCGTGGTACCTGGGGCGAAGAGTCAGGATGTCGAAGCTTGTTTTCACATGGTTCAAGGAATGGGGAGTGGAAGTGACAGATGAAAGATAGATGGATGGATAGATGGATAGATGGATGGATGGATGGATAGATGGATAGATAGATAGATGCATATGTATATACATACATACATGGAAGATACATAGATACCTAGTGGGGGAGACGGGTGGTAGATGACAGATAGATGACAGGTGGATGGATGGCAGAGCCCAGGTAGGGAGAGCAAGTGGGTGCTTAAGGCAGGTGAAGGGTACCCAGCCACTCGTACTATTGTTACCACTTTTCTGTAAGATTGAAATTTTTCAAAATGAAAGTTATGAAAAAATGCTAATTCGTATTTTCTAGTTTTCCCATAGTTGATGAGACTTCTAGAAGGCAGAGAGCTTTCAGAGCTCTAGAAGACATAGAACAAATCACATTTGCTATGTGTCACATTTTTAAAGTTCAAAAAGGACTATCGGATTTGACAGTATAGAAGTTGAAAACGGGTAAAAAATTTAAAAACCTGAACAAAGGGAATCCTTCAGTTGTGTGTTATAATCATGTTTTCACTGTCCCTGTGTATTTTCATCTGCACAGAGTAAGTGTATCAGCCAAATCTTTAAAACACATCATCGACCAGGGTCTCTTTGCTCATGTTCTCTCGTCAGAAGACCAGGGAAGATGCACAAAAGCGACACATGGGGACAAACTCACGGAGACACTCTACTGCCGGCCAACAATGAAAACGCAGCCCAGGGTCCGCTGTTTCCCATGGGGGGGGGGAGGACACCAAGCAGGAGGGGAGGGGCCATGGGAGCTGCTTTCCCAGCGGCTGCTGGCCGCGGTCAGAGCTGGCGGCCACTTGGATCAGGAGCCGTGAAAGTGGCCATGGTCCCTGACCCCATAATCCCATGTCTGGGCACCTAGCCTAAGAAAATGACCCAGATACAGAACGGCCACAGACTAAAGGGTTCAGGGCAGAGCTACTTGAAAAAGCAAAAGTTGGAAACAACCTAAAACCCCAGGTGTGAACAGACTGTGTGTTCTTAACCCTTCCCCTCTGGTTAGAAACGGCATCCTTCCTTCAGGTGGCTGTGAGGACGGTTTCCTGCCACGTGGAAGCTCTGGTGATGTGTCCTGTGCTCTCACCCATGTTTTCTCCTGTTAGGTTTTGGGCGCCCTGATTTTCTTTCTTTCTTTTAACATCTTTATTGGAGTATAATTGCTTTACAATGGTGTGTTAGTTTTTGCTTTATAACAAAGTGAATCAGCTATATATATACATATACATATATCCCCGTATCTCCTCCCTCTTGCGTCTCCCTCCCTCCCACCCTCCCTATCCCACCCCTCTAGGTGGTCACAAAGCACCGAGCTGATCTCCCTGTGCTGTGCGGCTGCTTCCCGCTAGCTATCTATTTTACATTTGGTAGTGTAGGTATGTCCATGCCACTCTCTCACTTCGTCCCAGCTTACCCTTCCCCCTTCCCGTGTCCTCAAGTCCATTCTCTACATCTGCGTCTTTATTCCTGTCCTGCCCCTAGGTCCTTCAGAACCTTTTTTTGTTTTTTTAGATTCCATATATATGTGTTAGCATACCGTATTTGTTTTTCTCTTTCTGACTTACTTCACTCTGTATGACAGTCTCTTGGTCCATCCACCTCACTAAAAATAACTCAATTTCGTTTCTTTTTATGGGTGAGTAATATTCCATTGTGTGTATGTGCCGCATCTTCTTTATCCATTCATCTGTCGATGGACACTTTGGTTGCTTCCATGTCCTGGCTATTGTAAATAGAGCTGCAATGAACATTGTGGTACATGACTCCTTTTGAATTATGGTTTTCTCAGGGTATATGCCCAGTAGTGGGATTCCTGGCGCCCTGATTTTCTAAGCGTTAGCAGAGATGCAGCATGGTCCATGAGGTTGGCGGGGGGCAGGGCTGCTTGTCTGGCATCTTTTCATCCAACGTCCAGGCCTGCGATGATTAATATTCTTGTCTAAGAAACTCAGTCGCTTCTATTTGAAAAGAGACGTGTGGGAATCAGAAGCCATGGCTCTGGGCTGGGGGCTGGCAGGTCCCCACCCTACCTGGGCCTCGAGTTCCCTCTGAACTGACAGCATTGCCAGGTGGCCCTCCTCCTCCAGGAAGCCCTCCCCTCATCCAAACTGCCAGCCCTGGACAGCCATCCAAGGGCCAGCTGAGCCTGGCTTCAGCCTCTTGCTGACCCTGTGACGGGGCAAATCATATCCCAGCTCCAAGCCTCAGTTTCCCCATCGGGGAAAACAGGACGATGATACTTCGGTTCCAGGGCTGTTGTGGAAAGAAAATGCAGAAGTGACGTAAAGACCCCGAGAGCATCGTGGCCACTTCTCCTGCGGCCGTGCGGTCAGCCTGGCCGCGTTCCCACCGGCCTGGCGTGGGAGGGAAGGGCTGCCTTGCGGCAGCGCCCTTGGCCTGGTGGGCTGGCCTGTGGGGGAGGGACGGGGCTGGGCGGGGCTGGTCTGGGCCGGGGTGGCTCAACGAGTCCTCCTGGGGGCAGGTGTCCTCTGGCTGGGGCAGCCGAGATGTCCCTACCCCTGCCCTCCGGGGCCAAGTGAGGTCTTCCTCAAGCAAAGGACTTCCTTGTAAAAGAGGCTTCCACACGCAGGCCTGGCCCACTGGGCACGCCCCAGGGGAAGCAACTGGGGGCGTGGAAGGCGGCTTCCCTGAGGCCAGGAGGCCTGGGGAGGAGAGGGGAGGCCAAGACGTGGCGGGGAGGGGAGGAGGGGACGGGGAGAGAGGGGACAGGGAGGGCAGCAGGAGAGAAGGAAGGAGAGGGGGAGGGGGAAATAGGGTGGCAAGGAAGGAGGCAGCAAGAACGGAGGAGGCCTCCCCCCAAGTCTTGTGCACGATCTGTGGCTGCGAGAAGGCGCTCCTCCGTCAGCCTGAACAGGACCGAGATGGCCGGTCAATGTCACGACTGTGACCCCTCCACTCAGGGGACACGTGCGTGGTGTGTGGGACGTGAAGATACCACCCCTCTCAGCTGCCGCACGGGGACCCAGCCGCACACAGCTTCCCCTGCACACGTAGGGCTCCGGATCGCAGACAAGACCCGTCAACGGCCTCGTGCACAGACTCTGGCCTGGCGACTCAGAAGGGAGGGGGTGGGCGGGGAGACCTCCTTTGTCCTTGTCAGGGAAGTCCTGGGTCAGGGGCCCAACAGGAGGCCCCCCCCCCCACTCCCTGTCATTTCCCGGAATGTGACAGTTTCCAGACAAGAAGAGAAGTCACAGCCCAGCCCCGCCCCCCCCTTCCAATTCTTTAGATCAGAACTCTTATGACAAGGACCCAACGCAAAATGCCCAAGGAAACAGAAGGTGACTGCTGGGCCAGGAGTGAGCAGTTTCAGGTGTGGCTGGATCAAGAGGCTCCTCTCCCACTTGCTCCGCAGTGGAAGGCGGCACCCACCGATACCCTCCCAGCCCCACACTTCTCAGGGCTGCATCTCACTGGCCCCGTCTGGGACGCTGACTGTAGCCAGGGGTGTGGACACATGCTCCCACTGGCCAGGCTGGACCAAGTACCCAGGACTCCTTGGGTCGCCCTTAGCCCCCAGGTAGATGAGACCACACACCACCTGCCTGCACCCAGCCTCCCTGAGAGGCGCTGCCCTGCCCTGGCTGGGCGACCTCTGAACCCGGCCCCCTGGCGCACCCTGGGAGGGGGCGTTGGAATTTGGGGCTCACACCTCTGCTCAGAGTGATACTGACTACCTCCTTCTCCCTTTGGACATGCGGCTGCCCTTTTGAGGGGAGGTGGCTGGGGCCCGGCCTGAGACGGCTGGAGGGGGCCTCTTCGTCTGCAGCTGTTTTTCTCAACAGGAGAGAGCAAAGTACGCCAGATAGTCGCATCCTTGTCCTGCTGTGACCTGCGGGCACCCCTGGGCTGTGGAGGAGGCCCCGCAGCCTCTGGACACCTCCACGCGCCCCCCGCCGTGGGGCCTCGGGGGCAGTCACATCGTAGGCAGGACAGAGCCCAGGCCCAGGGCCCGGGGAGCCAGTCCTAGGTTCGAGGACAGCTCCACCCCTGTCGGCTGTGCAACGTTTGGCAAGTGCTTCCCCTCTCTGAGCTCTGTTGGCCTCAAAGACAGAGTGGGTAATACAGCAGAAGTAGATTCGAGATGTTAAAGGTGATGCCCGAGACGTGTTCAGCACGGAGCTGGGCGTGTGGCCGGACGCAGCCGGTGTCCCACCGCCGGTGATGGAGAGGGCTGCACAGGGTGCTGTTTGCATAGACGCCATGCTTGGTATACAGCAGGCGCTCAGTGAGCAGCACAGAGCACCCCCCACCCCCGTGCCCCGACAGCCCTGCAACAGAAGCCCTGGGCGGGGCAGCCGCGGGCAGCAGGGCCACACCTGTTGGGTTTGGGGACAGCGGCAGCCCCACAGGGTCCCTTTGCACCCGGGACACCAGCTCCCACTTACCCTGGATGGGAGCCCCCTTCCCCAGGCCGGTCCTGGGGGCAGTGTCCTCCCTAGAGGCCCAGTCTCGACCTCTGCACACTGGCGGGTCCAGGGCCTTTCCTGTCCCGCCCCACCCTGGGCAGCCCCCCAAGCCTGATGCGCTGACACGCTGCCTCCACGCTGACCCTTCCACAGCAGGATCTCCAGCCCAGAGCCCCCTCCTGAACCCCAGGGCCCTTCAGTCCAGCACCTCCTCCCCTTGGGAGCCCCACAGACGAGTCAATCTTGACCCAACCAAGACAAACCCCCAGACCCACCTCTGGGTTCCCGGGGGTACCATCCCCCCCGCTGCTGGGACCAGGAGTCTCAGAGCCGACCGGGAGCTCTCTCTCTCACGGATCGTCTGAGCTGGTAGGAAACCTTGTCAACTCAGCCCTCAAAACGTCTCTGAAACCTGACCAGGCCCCAGTCCATGCCACTGAGCTGGCCCCAGCCCCACCCCTGCCCTTTATCCTGTGCACCCCCCCACCTCCTCCAGCGCCCCCAGTCTGCACAGCTAATTAGTGATCCTTTCAGACGTGAATCCGCCCAGGTCATTTCTGCTCCAAAGTTACCCTAATAAGCTCCGGGACGGAGAAGCCCACCAGGAGATGCTTAAGCAGTGCCCACCCTCATGCAGAACTCAGTGCTGGGTCAGGCTCCGGGTTGAGTCCAGCCCTTGGCGATGGGGACACGGCTCTGCCACAGATAACAGGTTATAAGTAAGTCTGTCCTCCCCACCAGGTTCCCTCTGGCAAAGCTGATGTGGGCAGAGGCAGATGCATGCCATGGAGAGAGGCAGCCTTTGGAGCCCAGAAACGCTTTCCATCCGCAGACCTCGGGGTCTGGCCCGGCCCAGCCCCACTCTGTCTCCTGAGAGATCCCGGGACTCAGGACCACCCGCTTTCCAAAGGCGGCCTGGCCTCCTGACCCGCACAGCTCTTCCACACACATGCGGGGAGCTGCATGGCCTTCGGACACGAGACCAGGCCGCTGGGCCCGACGTGGCCAGGGAGAGGCCTCCAGACGTCACCGAGTGTCTGACAAGGACCCCGGAACTCCAGCGCGGCTGCAGGGTCCTGTGTGAGGGCAGCTCAGCACCCAGGGACCCAGCCCGAATCCAGGCCCCGATTCTTCTGAGCGTGTTCGGTGTGTAAGTCATGTCACCCCCGGGCCTCAGTTTCCCGGGAGGATAACATCTGCTGTAGCTCCCTATTCCCACGGAGCAAGTGACCCCAAGACTGAGAGAGTGAAAGCACGGCCCCAGGAGAGGAGCTGGCCCTCCTGTAGGTCTGGGTCTCAGAGCAGCTCGGCTGGTGGCTCTGTCTGTCAGCCTGACGGGAAGTGGGGGCTCCTCCGTGGCTGTGGGCTGGAGGCCTCAGTTCTGCTTCCTCCAGAGAGAGTGGCCAGGGCCGGTGGAGCCGCGGCGTCCCGACGGCCTATCCTGGGAAGTCCCTGCCGTCGTTTCCACAACATCCACTGGTGACTCCGACCAGCCCTACTCCACCCGGAATTGGGGATCACCAGGGCCCTCCTTGACTCAGAGGTGCCCACTGGCACCGGCACGTGGGGGGACCCCAGCACCGGGCACCCCCTTGGCCTCTCAGGAGCAGTTCAGGGGCCTACAAACCACACGGCCTGAGAAGTGGGCACCCTGCGTCTTCCAGACCCAAGGGAAGCAGTGAGCAGGGGCCTGGCCGAGGCAGCCAGGATCACTCTTCTGAAGGCTCCCCCCAAGACCCCCGCCCTCTCAGCTCTGAGCCCCTGGTCACCCGTCGCCGCCTCTGGGTTTGAGGCGGGAGCAGCCCACACACCTGTCCTGCCTGCCGCCCGGCCCGTGGGGAGAGAGCTAACCCACCTGCAGGAGGAGACGGGGTGTCAGCACCGACACCAAAGGGTGTGGCAGACATGAGCTGGGTCACGGGAGGCACTAAAATAACCAGTGCTCGTCAAGCTCCGGACGGCAACGCCCAGCCCCGCGGAAACCACGGAGGCCAGTGGGCGAGAGTGGACACCCCAGGCAGGCCCTCCCTTAGGCACTCAGCCGGTGTGAGGACCAGCCTGGACACGGCCTCGAGTTCCCGGCCAGCCCAGGTCTGTCGGGAGGAGAAGAAGCCAGGCTCCCCAGTGGCTCCTCTTGATCCTGGGAGCCAAGGATGAATCCAAGAAGGCTTCAAGGAGGAGGTGGCATTCGAGCAGAGCCTTGAAGGATGGCAGCCAGTAGCAGGGCTCCCCAGGCCAGGAATTTTCCTTCCAGCCTGGCCCCACCCATCTTATCTCCCTCTCAGGGGAGCTGGATCGCAGGGACCTTCCTGTGAAGGGCAGCTCCGCCAGCCCCCCTCCCTGCCCTGCACTGCAGAGCTGTGTGTCACCCGTCTGGAATGTACTTTCAATTCCTCTGCCTCCCCCTCCCCCTCTGCTGCCTCCCCCTCTCCTCTGGCTTCCTCTCCTCACCCTGCCTCCCCCCTCCGCTCCCCATCCCCCCTCACTGCCTTCTCCGGTCCCCCCTTTCCCTCCCCCCAACACCATCGCCCCCCATCACCTCCTGACCCAGCCGTGCCAGAGCAGCCACCTGGCTCCAGAGACTGGGTCTGGGAATCCGCAGACTCCCTGCCACCCAGGAGTCGGGGGCGAGGAGGGAAGGGGCACCTTCTCAGCCAGGGGAGGGGTTTCCCCAAGGACCTCCCTCCAGGCCTGAAGGGAAGCGGCACCTCTCAGCATCCCCTTTTAGCCAGGGCCCAGCACAGGGCCCACTCGCTCAGGTCCGACAGTGACGGGGTCAGCATCAACCAGGCAGAGGACCCCACCTCCCCTGCACCTCCCGTCCTCTCTCTTCGCAGGTGTTCCGGCTTCAGGAAGCAACTGAGCAAGGGCTTTCCTGGTGGCCTCCCTGGAGGAGGGGCGACTCTGCCTGTGGTGGGGATTCCCTGGGGCCGCATTCTGTGGTCCTCCTCACCCCTCACCTGGGCGGCCCCTCCGGCCTCCAGCTCCGGCCGCTTCCATGGTCTCCCTCCGCTGGCTGTGGCCCCAACAGGGGGCCGGACGGGGTGTGGCCCACAGGTGCCAGGAGCAGGACAGAGTCCACGTGCACCAGCCTCCTTCCTCCGGTGCAGCCCTGCCCTTCCGCCGGCTTCCCCAGGAACCCCTCCTTCCCCACGCCCCTCCCCTGCTGCTCCCAGAGTGGCTTCTGTGTCTTTGGTTCTGAGGAGCCGTCCCGGGGTGGCCAGAGCCTAGCCAGAGAACGTCGTGCCCGTCAGAACTCTGGGCAGGGCCCCCGGAGGGCAGGGTCCATCTGCCCATCAGCCGCTGGGACCCCGGCCCGACAGCCAGCGTTTGTGGAGTTGTGGGAATGACCTGTGTGTATTTTCAGTGGAACGTGCCAGGCCCCCCTCGGCCCCACGCGCTCCCAGATTCTCAGGCTGGACGTGGGAGTGGACGGGTCCGTGGCCCCTGCTGTGCCCTGGAGGCCCAGCCAAGGACGGGCCTGGTTCACCCAGGCCTCCCAGCGCAGCACCAGGCCGGCAGGGAGGAGGGCCCAGAGGCCCAGGAGGTCACCGCCCGCCACCCCGCCCCTCCCGGCCTCCCTGCTCGGCTCGGCATGTACCCCACATGGTGGTGAGGGGACGCCTGAGGAGGGGCCCGGCTGGCTCTCCTGGGTGGGGGCCAGACCAGAACAGGAGGGTTGGTGACCGGCGGCAGCGGAGATGGAGGGACCGTGAGCCTGGCCCCCGGCCCAGCCTCCGGGCGGGGAAGACCGCTTCTGGGAGGCACGCCCCCCAGCCCAGCCTGACCCCTCCAGGCCTTACCCGGCCCCCTAGCCGGTCCCCAGCAGGTCGACTCTCACTGCTGGGCGGCCATCCTTACTTCCCCTCTCTGAGCTCGTTTCCCCACCTGGGAACGGCCCCACGGGGCTGCTGGGGAGGTCCAGGGCGGCGGGCCTGAGGGGCTCAGCGGGGCCAGGCACAGCCCCGTGCCCCGCACAGCCCAGCTGCTGCGCTCGGGTGGCCGTTCTGTGTCGAGGTGTTGCCTGCTCGAGGCCGGATTCCCCTGAAAGCAAGGGCACTTCTGAGTTGTCACTGGGCTCCAGTGCCAGTGGGGCGAGAGCAGGACAGTGGGAATGGGGAGGGGTCCACCCCTGGCCAGGCCCTGTGTGCGCTCACTGAGGGCTGAGTGAGTGAATCAGTGCGTGAACCGAGCGGTGAAGGCACCAGCCTCCCCTCCTGGTGGCCTCCTGTGAGGCGGGTTCTGATGGGTCCGCTGGGCCCCTCAGCCCGGGTCCGAAGGCGCCCCTGCCAGGACACAGAAATAGACACAGACACCCAAGGGTCCCAGAAGGGCCTGGGGCCCCAGTGCTAGGGCACCCGCTCCCCATGCGCGGTGATCAGACCCTCCTGCTCCTCGCTGAAAGGAGGGGGCCCAGACACAGGGTTCCCCGCCCTCGCACCTGCCCCCCGGGTCGCAGGGACAGTGTGTGGTCCAGGCCACCCTTGGCCAGGACCAGAGCTGGTGCCCCCATCCCCCTCCCGGCACCGAGGATGCTTTGGGGCTCTGGAGTTCACACCCTATGTCATGAGCACGACCGTCTGGGGTCGGAGACCCTAACTGAGGGTCCCGCACAGGAGGGTGTCAATGCCATGGGCGGGGCATTCCATTCCAGAAGGTTCTGGGCCTCCCAGAGCTCTGTCCTGGAGTCTGAAGTCCTGAAGCTCCCTCCTGCCCCCCGGGCGGCTGGGGCATCAGGGCCACAGAAGCTCGAAACCTGCCCCCTACTCACGCCGGTGGTCCTGGACTCACACCCACCCCGAAGGCCCGAGACTCCCCCTTTGGCTCTTTTCACGTCACAGCGTTCTCGGGCCAGGTGGCTGTGTGCCAGGCCCCGGGCAGGCGGGGGGTAGCAAGGGGTGGGAGCACGAGCAGGGGAAACGAGCTCTGAGGAGGAGCTGGGGGTCCAGGACGAGGGCGGATGCAATGGGGTGGGTGGGGCGGGGTGGGTCTGCGGGCGCCCCGGGGCGCATCTGGGGCTGGGCTCTGTGGAGGGAGGGGGGAGCCAGGAGCCAGCAGGAGGCCGGCGGCAAGAGGACCACAGGGCCTGGACTTTGGGGGGTGGCCGCGGAGCTGGAGACAAGTGAGGCACAGGCGGCCAGCCCGGGACCGGGACGAGTGGGAGGTGGCGGGCCCAGCGGGCGTGACCTCTCCAGCTCAGAGGCGGGTGGCCAGGCTCTGGCCACTGCCCCCCTGCCCCACCTCCCAACCAACCCTCAGGCCAAAGCCTCATGGCTCCGGAGCATCCAAAACCCAGGCCCCAGGGTGTGGCCACGGCCTTGGGCAACATCCGGCCACCCTCACCCCTCCAGGAAGAAGAACAACGCTGGTGCGGGAACTCCACTGGCTAATTTGGAGCATTTACACTGGGATTATCTAAATTAGTGACGTTTTCCTGTCATGGTTTATTTAGTCTACAGAAAAAATGAAGCAGGAGTTCCTAGGAGTTCCCATGTATGCCCGCTCGCTCGGGGCTTTTCCTTCTGAAGCATGAAAAATCAGCTGAAGTGTGTTTGGAAACAATGATAATCCTACCAAAAGCAAAATAACGAGTTTTCTTCTGACTTGGGCAGCTTGGAGGGTTGCGTGGGGGTCTGGGGGGCGCGGGGGGCGGGGGGTGGCCCCTGTGCTCCAACCTGGGCTCTGGCATCTCGCCCGGCTCCGCCTCTGGCTCTCAGTATTCCCGCCTGTCTAAGGTTCCTGGAACTCCCGAGTGAGCAATTCAGTTCATTCTGATCCTTGCAAGGGCTTTTGTTTGGGTTTAGAGGTAATCACACATTCATTCAACAGACGTTTGCGTGCCTAATGTGTGCGTGGGCCTGGGGGACAGCGTGGACCAGGACCACGGGGGAGACACACCTCCTGGAGGAGCTGGCCTGTCCCCACAGCGGGACCCTGGAACGGTAGGAGGGGTCTCCATCCCAAGGACGTAGAGACACAACAAGGTACAGCACCACGTGCTCGGCTGACCCTGACCAAAGCCCGTTCAGGTCAGGACCGAGTTGTGGCAACCAGGAGAGAGCAGAGAGTTCAAAACAAGATTGCAAATCCTCTGACGCTTCTCCCACCCAGAGGTGGGGTCCATGTCCCCTCCCTGAGTCCAGGGGGGCCGGTGGAGGTGACGCTGCGTAACTCAGGACACCATGTCCCAGGAGGCGGTGGCCGGCTCCTGCTTGGCTGGAGTTGCTGCTCCCGGAGGCTTCGGGGCTGTGTGGGCGTCTGACCACTGAGGCCACCACGCCGTGCGGAAGCCCAGCCACCTGCAAGTGCCTCGGGTTCCGCTCGAGGGCCCAGCGTGCATCCAGGGAATGGAGAGTGTCAGCTGCCGAGTCGCCCCCATCACTGAGGTCTTCGCAGCCGGCGTCCTGGCCCCAGGGAGCCGGGGGGAGCCCACCTCACCGGCCCGGCCCCAAATCTCCACCTGCAGAGGCCTGAGTGGGTCTTATGCTCCAGGCTTCAGGGTGACATGGCACAGCGATTGCAAACACGGCCAAGGGCAAGCAGCGTGTGCTGGGAACATGTTTGTCACCTCCACAAAACTGGGGTCCCCTCATCCTCAAAGCCCGGCCCCAGGAGCAGGAGGAAAGGTCAGGGGGGACACACCACCGGCTGGCATATCGGGGAGGGGGCACTGCAGCTGTCTTGAAGGACGGCCAGGGCGGGGGCGGAGGAGCCTGCCAGGCCCCAGGCGGCCTGAGAGGGGAAGCCAGCCAGAGCCAGAGGATGCCAATGCAGGGCATGAGGACCCACGCGTCCGGGTAAAGCCAGGGGCCTGGTTACCACCGTCAATGTGTGTGTGACATGGTTAGACAGTCTACGTAACAGCAGCTCCAAATCTGTGCGTGTTTTCTCGGCACCAGACCCCATGCTAAGTGCTTTACACATACGATCCCATCTCTCGGGCACAGCTAATCCCGGGAAACAAGTATTACTAGTCCCACTTTATAGACGAGATGCCTGAGGCCCAGGGAAGTGAAGGAACTTTCCTGGTACCACAGAGCTCATATGAAATAGGACCAGCACACCGTATGCTGGCCCTGATGCGTCACGGCACAGGGGGTCAGGGATTGCCTGGCTGGTTGTCCAGTGTGTTCCTGAAATACACCAGCCTGATTTATTTTTCCAACCGCCAAAAAAAGGAATATTTGACCAGTGAGGTTGGTGAGGGGGCTCACAGTCTAAACTGGAAGGGAGCTCTCCAGTGGAATGCCACAGGGCTCTGTCCTAGAGACAGACCCGATATCCAGCTAGAGTGGGCCCCTGCTGGGAGCAGCAGAGACAAACCCAGTGACCTTCTACATGGCTGAATAAAAGACCCACATGTGGGCTTCAAAATCCACTGTAAACATGTTAGATCTACCTTTGTTAAGCAATACCCATGAAAAGGTTCTGAGGGCCTTGGTGGCCCCCAAGCACACCATGGGTATTGGGTCTCCAGGCCCAGATTAAGAGACTAAGAAGGCCTTCCTGCTCGTGGAGCCCAAGTCAGAAGCAGACTAGATGACCCCTGGAAGAGGGGGGATGTTCAATCCAACGGGAGATGGGGCTGGCGCAGAGCAGTGAGTCACTGACTTCCTAAATTGGTCACAACCCAGGAGGCGAGAGAGGTCCAGAGGGGAGAGAGAGGTCAGCGCGGTTGGTGGCATCAGGACAGTCTTCCTGGCAGGATGTGGGACAAGCCACACTCGGATGGGAAAAGGCAGACCCCAGGGAGCCATCTGGTCTGAGCCCCTGTGGCCTGCAGGACCCCCAAGTCACCCGGACTGGCTGGCTCTGGAACCGCCCAGCGCCCGCTGCTGGGGCTCTACCCGCTCCAGCCCCGGCCCTGCCTGAGCCCCACCTGAGTCCACTCAGTTCAGGGAGGGACTTCGGGACCACTACGTTCTTCCAGATATACTGTGGGCTGCATTCCTAGGCTACTTTAGAGAGGGATGGGTGGGGCCCAGAGATGTCGAGGGACTTGCCCGAGGCCACACAGCAAGTGGCAGAGCTCCGTGCAGGGACAGGGGCTGGGGTAGGGAAGGGAAGGGTGCCGTTCAGGTGTTAAGGGCTTGCTGATGCCTGGGTGTCCCCTCTGCCCCCGCCTGTCCTGTCCTGGGAACGCCGCCAGGTTAGGGAAGCTGCAGGATAACCCTGGCCACTCACTACACAGGACCTTCCACAGCATAAGTCAGACTCGCCCCAGAGTCCCAAGCTCTCCAGCGGCTCCTCCCTGCCCTTCTAGTGGAATGCAGACCCCTCCCCACATCCCACCTGCCCGCCTTCCCCATGCTCCAGCTCCCTCAGACACCCAGGCTCTTTCCCTTCTAATAGAAACACACAGAGGGATCGGGGTGCCCTGTACCCAGTCTCCTCCAGTGGTGACATCTTGCAAAACTCCAGTGCAAACCTCGACCAGGATCTGGATGTGGGTCCAGTGGAGATGCAGGACGTCCCATCAAGGCGAGGACCCTCGTGTCCCTCCCACCTCAACCTGAGCTCCGTTCCTGTGATTTTGTCACTTCAAGGCTGTCACGTACATGGCATCATACAGCGGGTAACCCTTTGGGGTCGGCATTTCCTCTCAGCATAATTCCCCGGAGGCCTGCCCAGGCGGCTGCTGTACCAAGAGTTGGTTCCTTTGTACACTGAGTCACCTCCGTGGTGTGAGGGCCTCAGCCTCAGGACGGCCTCACGGAGGACGTCTGGGTGTTTCCACTTCCGCGGACAAGGCCTCGTGAGGCTGCCTGTGCAGGTCTCTGTGTGAGTAGCTCTGCGATTCTCTGGGGTAAGTGTCCAAGCTGCCCTGGCTGCGTCCTATGGTAGCTGTATGTTGGGTTTTGGTTTTGGTTTTTTGACAGAAGCCTCTGCCTGCCAGAGTGGCCGCACAGTTCTGTGCCCCCACCAGCCACGTGTGAGCGACCCCTTCCCCCTGCTTCCTCGCCAGCCCCGGCTGTGGTCGCCGTTTCTCATCTCAGCCTTTCCTATGGGTGCGGAGCGCCTCGTCCCCTGTGCTGCCGAGAGACCATCTTTCCTGTGCGTATCTGCCGTCTGCGCAAGCACGTGAGCGTTCACTGCCAAGTTCCCGGAGCTGGTCACGCACCCCGGGTGGGAGGCCTCTGCGGGAGGTGCGGATCGACGATCATCTTTTCCCCTTTCGTCTTCCACACGGGATCCTTCGCCGGCAACGTTTTTAATTTTCAGGAATTCCAATTCGTCCAGTTCTCCTTTCATGGCTTGTGCTTTGGGTGTCAAGTCTCAGAACAGTTTGCCTGGCCCAAGAGCCCAAGGATTTTTCTCCTGTTTGTTCTTCTAAACGTTTTATGATTTTATGTTTATGTGTAAGTCTGTGAGCCATTTTGAATTCATTTTTGTAGACGGTATGGGACTTTCATCAAAGTTTCTTATTTTTTGGCCCGTGGAAGCCAGAGCCTGAATTTCCCCAAATTTCCTTCCAGTAACCCCTAGTTTATTCACTTTTCTTTATTATTCAAATATCTCTTGGTGCCGACTGAGCTTCTGGCCCCACAAGGTCCTGGGGCCCACAGGTCGAGTGTGTAAGACCCACGCCTGCCCTCTGGGGCTCACCGTCAGGCCTCGACTGGCCACGCCCTGACCCTCCCAGAAGCTGCCTCGGGATCAGACGGGGGTGTCCACGTCAGGCCCCCCAGGGCAGCCGAGGGGAGCGAGCCACCCGGGGACTGTCTGCATGGACCCCGTCCCGCCGTCCCCTTCCACACAGCGCCCCTGGCACCGCCCTGGGGGCCGCGATGGGGCAGGAACAATTGCCCGGCTTGTAGTCTCAGGCGGACACAAGCACGCTTTCACGAGCCCACAAGACCGGGTCTGTGCCGCCTGGCGCCAAAGGGAGCAGGCCCAGTGCCCAGCTGGGGAAGATGCTGCCCTGGCCACGCCCCCAGCGGGCAGCAGGCAGAGGCTTCCCGCAGCCTGCAGCCTGGGTCCCCGTGCCCCAGCCGAGCAGGCAGCCAGGGCCAGACCTGCCCTCCAAGGAGGGGTGCCTGCCACGCCCCACCGCATCCCCGCCCAGGAACACCCTGGGCTTCTGGGAGGGGGGCCCCAAGTTCCAAGCAGCACAGGGTGGGGGGTCGAACCCGCACTCAAGGTTGGCAGAGCTCTGGTCCAATCCCAGCGGGGCCGCCGTATGAGTGTCCTGTGGCTGCTGTACAAAACGCCCCAAACTCAGCAGCTCAGAACAGCCCGACCTGCCACTTAGCCCTCCAGCCTGGAGGCCGCAAGTCCAAAGGCTCCCGTGAGCTGCTTCCTGCCGGGGTTCGGGAGGGTCTGTCTCCTCCTCCAGCTGCGAGCCGGTAGCTTGTCTCCGTCCTCCCCACACCCTCTCTCTGGCCCTGGCCCTCCCACCTCCCTCCTGTTAGGGCCCTCGTGATGACAGCGGGCCCCCCCCCCCCGCCGGCACGGGCAGCTTAGAACTGGTGGACACAAAAAAATGAATCTCACTTGTTTTACTTTTATTTTGTACACGTGGCTCCTGTTGTGTTATATTTATATTTATACGTGCAGTGGTTTGCAGCGTACAGATTCGTTTTGATTATTCAAATAGATATTTTATAAAGAAAACCAAAGGACGTGTGCATTGACCTCCTGACTCTCCTGCTGCAAAGAAACCTGTGGCCTCGGCCAGCCCTGCGTCCTGGGCCACACGGCCCAAACCCTCGGGAGGAGCGGGGGTCTTAAGGTGGCTGCTGTCTGTTTTCGGGAAGCACGTGGGGACCGCGGGACCCCAGAGCAGGACAGCCAGCCCAGCCCAGGGGGCCGGGAGCGCTTCTGGGGGAGTGTGGAGCAGGACCCAGTCCCAGCTCTTGGCATGCGGGGCCATCTCTGCACCGTGCGGTGGGCCACCTGCCCCAAGAGTGATGGACATGACAGCCCCCCCAGGGCTCGCGGAGCTGCAGCTCCCACCCCAGCTCCAGGGACCACCCCTCACAGCCCACGAGACAAGGCCCAGGGCAGGTGCCCGCAGGGCTCGCACCCGTCGTGGACCCAGGAGCTGCTGCCCAGCCCAGCGGCAGCGACCTTCTGTGGGTCAGGCCCCTCTCCGGGTCGGTCTTTATTCTGGAACCCCCGTTCGGCTTTCCCAGGGAGCCTGCTCTGTCCAGCCTTTGGGGGGAGCCGCGTGGCAGGCTGCCCCCGCCAACTCCCATGGACCCTTCCCAGCCTTCACGGAAAGGCCAGAGCCTGGACACTGGCCCGAAAGCTCTCTGGGCAACAGGGCGGGTGGCGCGCGCCCCTGCTTGGTTCTGGGGTTGATGGCGGCCTCGAGGCGGCCTTCTTGGGAGAGGCCGGGAGAGGCTCAGCCCAGAACCCCGCTGCTCCCCAAAGTCCGGACACGAGGGTCGTGTCCCCAGCAGCACCCCCTTCCCGAGTCGCTGCTTAGAAACTCGGCCCCCCGAGGCCATCAGACCGTGGTCACCTGGGGTGGGCCCGGGACCTGCCTCCTGCCACACAGCGCTCAGCCCCGCTGCCACCCCCCGGCCCCCGCCCCTGGGAACCGTAGCCAGCCCGTCACATCATGACCGTGATAGAGGGCTTAAAACCCAAGGGTCCATCACCATCGACGGGCGAACGGAGAAAGAAAATGTGGTCCATCCACACAACGGGATATGATTCAGCCTTAATGAGGAAGGAAACGCTGACACAGGCTAATGAAACTTGAGGACGTAACAGTGAAATGAGCCAGACGCAGAAGGACAGACACTGTGTGATTCCACTTCTACGAGGTCCCTGGGGGGGTCAGGGTCACAGAGACAGAAAGGAGGAGGGTGGGGGCCAGGGCCTGGGGGAGGGGGAGGGGGGGTTAATGTTTAATGGGGGCAGAGTCTCAGTTTGGGAAGACGAGAAAGTTCTGGAGACGGACGGTGGGGTGTCTGCACAACAGTGTGAATGTACTTGATGCCGCTGAACCGGACACTGAAAAACGGTTAAGATGGTAAGTTTTATGTTATGACTATTTTATCACAATAGAAACAAAACAAAAGGAATAAAATCTTCTATTAAAGACTGCAGACCAAAACACGGAGTCAGGAAGATGTACTTCATTGCACATTTAATAGCACATGCAGCATTCAGAACATCGCGATAAATAGGGCAGGGCTTACACACCACAGAAACACCCACAGGCAAAGGCAGGGGTCACCCCGGACCAGGCAGCCTCCCCGGGCTGCACGGGCAGGAGCAAATCGGGGTAACTGCACTACTTCGTTTGTCCTTCAGGTCACCAGGAGTCCTGTGAGGCACGGGCCCCAGGCCCCTCCAGCTCACGTGAGAGTTGGCCTGACGACACTTCCCAGGGGGAATCGATTGATTGATGACTTAAGTGTGTGGGCCCAGGGCTGGTGAGACTCACATTTGTCCCACATGGGGGAGGCGAGGCTCGGATAATGGGCTTTCCCACCAGGGCGAGACCCCTGGTTAACGGGAGGCGTGTCTGCTGGAGAACCACGCACCGGGGACTCTGCTCCTGACAACTTCATCCAGAATGTGTTTTAGAAAATCCCTCCACTTCCTCCCCCGTCTCCACGAGGCTGCTCTGCGGAGCTGTGGAAGGCAGCGGGGCCCTCCCCCGGCCCCGGGAGCAGCTCACCGCACCTCGGAACGCCCCAGACTCACACGGCGCGCCCTTCCTCTCCCGGGCGTCTCAGCCCAGTGAGGGTGACCCCTGCCCCTGACGGCCAGGCGAACTGGTCGGTGCGCCCAGCTTTCCAGGAAAGGGGAGGGTCACGCCCACTCCCCTAAACATGCCGTGGCCTCCTGGGGGCCACCCCCCCTCTGAGGCTGGAACTAGCTTAAGCCGCCAGAGCCCCCCCACCCCTGGCATCTTGGGAGGACCCTCTGTGGGGCGGCGGGGGCGAGCATCTGGGGGAGGGGCTGGACCCTCTCTCTCTTCAGCCTCAGCTTCTCGCTCCAAGCCCAAGAGTGCCTGTGGGGACCCCCTGGGATGTCATCGCCCCAGGCCCTGGCCAGAGACCGGGTGGCCGCGCATCACGGGGGTCGGCCGCCGGCAGCTGCCCAGCCTGATCGGCGAGGAGGGCCTCCCAGAGCTGGGCCCTGACCCCGGAAGACGTGGGGAGGAAGGCGGGGCCCTGAAGAGGAGCCAGCGGGGGACGGGGAGGGGAGACGGGGAGGGGGCCGCCACCTCTGGGGGTGACCCCTTGGCTCCCAGGTGGGCCCGAGGGAGGGGCGGTGCCCGGCTGCCAGCCTCAGCTGGACGCGCACGCGGACAGCAGCAGGCGCGGCGCTCAGACGGTGAGGGAGATGAAGCTGTTGTAGCGCTGGATGCTCCTCTGGAGGATCTCAGAGCAGGGGCCCAGCACGCGCTCGAAGCGGGGCCGGTCCAGCTTCACGCACGTCAGGGGCCCCCGGGCCACCACGGTGGCCGCCCGGGGCCGGTTCAGCAGCAGCGCGATCTCCCCTGGGGGCGAGAAGGGGCGTCAGGGCTGCGGGTTTAGGGGCAAAGCGAAACCTCAGGACACGAGGCCGCACCTGAGCGAACATCTGGAGCGAGCGTGTCCCACAAAGCGCTGGGACCACACTTGCACCAACGCCTGGAACTCAGACCGCGCCGGGCCTGGTCCTGACCCGCGTCCTGCCCTCCCGGGGCAGCCGGCACCCAGGACGGGCCGTCAGGGCGCCCAGGCCTCGGCCAGGTCCTCCCGCGCCCCTGCGGACCTCATCTCAGGCCCTCCTGGGGCCCCGCGAAAGGGCCGCCACCCCAGGAGGGAGCGGACTCCACGACTCACCGAAGTAGTCGGAGGGCCCGAGGCGCCCCACCTCCACATACTCTTCACTGGGGGACCGGCGCTGGAGGACGGAGGCTGTGCCCTGCGAACGCCAAGGGGACCCGTGAGCGTCGGCCGGCTGGGTCGGGGTGGGCAAAGGCGGGGGTGCCCAAGGCCACCGCCAAGGGGTCACCCCCGAGGGGCCCCGCCCGCATCCCCCTCCCACTGGCTCCACGCCCCCCATCTAAAAGTGAGGCGTGGGGTCTGGGAGCTGCGGCCGTGCTCTGGCCGAGGGCACCTCCCGGGCACCACCATCCTCACCGGCCCGGTTCCTGCCCCAAGCTGTCTGCCCGCGGGCGGGGCGCGGGCAGAATCTGGAGGGGCCTCCGAGGGCAGCGCTGCTCCGAGCTGACCTTGGCTTAAGTTTCAAGGACGGGAGGCGCGTGGCTAAGCGACGCGGCCCCCTGGCCTCCAGGCGGGGTGTCCGCGACACTGGGGCTCAATGATTAACGCCGGCCTAGGCAGCTGGGCGAGGCCGCGTTCCACACCAGAGACTCGGCCTTCGGGGGCCGCAGCCTCGGCAGCAACGAGCCGGCACCAGTGGCTTCCGCGCACAGAGCCCCCTGGCCTGCCGTCTGGGGGGACCCGGGGGCCGGAGCCTCGTCGGAACCCGGAATCATCCCCACACGCCTGAGGAGTAGCAGCAAGGCCTTATGAATCACCCCGCCAGCCCCACTGGCCTCACCGGCCGCTGCCGGTGTCCTGGACGCACAGAGGAGCGTGGTCTGTCTCGAGGTGGGCCCGGCTCACCCTGGCTCACCCAGACCCGGCCTTGCAAGCGCTAGCCTGGCCGCGCCCGGGTTAACGGGTAACCCCCTCCGCCTGGGCCGCAAGACACTCGGTCAGAAGACCCCGCCAGTGCCCGCCGCAACTGGGACCTCCGGACCCCCTGGGCGGACCCACGCCGGCCCCCACTCCAGCCACAGGGCCGCTCGGCTCCCAGGCGTCTGGGGTGCTTATGAAGCTGGCTGACAGATGGAGCAGGACCCGGAAACAGCAGACCATCTCCACCCGACGCGGGCATTCCGGGAGCGCTCCCCGGGCCGTGCGCCCACAGGACACATGGTCCCGTGCTGACCCCACAGAGAGGAGTGGAGTCCTGCTCCCACCTGCCGCTGGAGTGGAGGGCAGTCAGGTCCAGGGATGACGGCACTGCGGCGCTTTTCTTGAGACAACGTTGCATTAACCTAACTATCGTTTACATGCATGCCTTTTCACTTATATAACTTACATGCCTTTCATTCCCATTTTAGACAATTTTCCATTTTACAATTGGATCATTTTCCTCTTCAGGACCCCAGGGACGGAACTGAAGTTCCAGTTTACAGAATTACTCAGTGAAACTCCAGGCTTAAAGCATCTGATGAGATGCTTCAAGCTCCAAACAACAGAAAACCCAATTCAAGGTGTCTAAAGGCTACTAAGGGTAACTGCTCTCCCGCAGAACCAGAAGACTGCGAGAGGGCTTTCAGGGCTGGCTAATTCAGCGGCCCACAGACATATCTGGACACAGGCTTGTCCTTGCCTCCTGCTCTGGTGGCCTCAGTCAAGTCCTTGTGCTGGCACCGTGGCTGCCACAGTTCCGGGAGTCACCCAATGCCTCCCCCATGCCATCAGCAGGAAAACCTTCTGGAAGCTCCCGGCAACCTCCCCTCACACCTCACTGGCCAGAGCAGGTCACATGCAACTAATGTGATTGGCTCCCACTCCTCAGGCTCTGCCCTGCCCGCTTGGGATAGGGGTGAGGATTAGGGCTCAGTGGGCGCAGAAGAGCAGGGATGGGCTCGGGTGGGCCACCGTTCTGTTTCTCACTTGTCCCCCGCCCCATGCAGACACCTCCCTGCCCTCTGTCTTCTCTGGAACCAACCGTATCCCCCATGGTCACTGGCAGCATTTCTCTCCTGGTCACATGTGGACCGGCCCATCTTACGATCGAAGGCAGGTTGACGAGATGAAATCTGTTTCCACTGGGATGGATGGAGCTTTCCCACTCGGGACCTTGACACAGAGGATGTACGCGCACCCGTAAGACTGAGGTAATAACAGACCCTCCAGGCTGGATGGCATGAAGATGAAAGGTCCTCAGGGGGAGCCCCGAAGAAGCAGAACCAACAGGGAACAGGCCGGCCACTCCGCCCGGTCCTCCCACGTCCCAGGGCTGCAGGAGCACGTGGCCACGGGACCACGTTGTCCCCAAGGGGGTGTGCACTGCACCACACTCTCTTCCCGCTGCTGGCAGCCCAGCCTCCACTGGGGGACGTCTGCCACGGGCGCCAAGGGGCAGTGGGGCCACGAGAGGAAGGGCCACGCGGGACAGAGCCACGGCCCCCAGGGGTGCCCGTGATGGCCGTGGGGTCACCACTTCACAAGACAGACACTTCCTTATTCTCCACCGCAGTGGTTCGGGGGCTCTTTGTTGCAGCAGCCGAGGCTGCCAGGCCGCCACCCCCAAGCCCTGACGCAACGGCAGGACGTTCCTGTCCTGGGAAGGCACAGCCGCCAAGCCCGAGGGCGGGGAGCGAGGGAAACGGGCGGATGGACTCGATGGGGTGGGACCTCCAACCCGCAGGGCCCGGCGTTCCCACGACACGGGCCACAGGCGCGACCAGCACACGCCCGGGTCTTCCCATCCCAGCGAAACCACCGCAGCCCTGGAATAGTCGCGCTGTCCAAGCTCGTTTCCCAGACGGCCGTGAAGGCAGCTTAGACATCCTCAGGGAACTGAGCGCCGGAATTCTGGGGGCTGGAAAAACACACTTGCCAAAACTCTGGATCATATTCCCCAAATTTCTCATCGATTCTAACCCAACTCTAAAAATAAATCAGGTCACATAGGAATCGGCCGGGGAGGATGCAGGAGAAAAATGTCACTGCTGGAGTCTGGGGGAGAAGGGGTTACGGAAGACCCGTTTTCCTTTCAACGCTTTTCATTTTGTACATTTTTCTACAGAGTCGAAACCCAAATCAGCTCTTTGGTTTCGACAACGGGCACGCGTGACCCTTATGAGACAGAAACCAGCCAAGGTCGAGGAGAACGCACTCCCTGAAGCAGGGCCTTGGGCTTCCCACTCCCTGAAGCAGCCCCTCCAGCCTGGCCTAGAGCCCCCCCCGACCAGGTCAGGCGATGCCACAGCCGGGAGGCGCGGTCCCGCCCGTGCGGGCCTCGCCCTCCCCAGGGACACGGCCCGCCTCCCTCTCCTCCATCCTTCGGGCCGTCACCCACTCCTCCTGCTTGTGAGCCGGACTCCGCTAGAGGGTCGGGAAACCTGCGCAGTGGAGAACAGCAGGCACGGGCGCCCCCCAGCATCCACACCCTGGTGGGGGTCAGAGCAGATAGATCAGGGCTGTGGGCCGCTGGCCCCGCGCCCACGGTGCGGCCCGGGGTGGGGATGGGGGACGTCAGGGTCAGCGGCTCAGTAGGGGCGGCGCCTGGTGAGAGAGGAGCCCCCGCCAGGGACTCGCAGCTGTGCCGGGCAGAGACTGGAGCTCGTGCGCGTCCAGCCCGACAGGGGAGGGGACACACAAGCGTGTCCGTGTGAAGGCCAGCCGTGCAGTGGGCAGTCGCTCTCAGATCCCACTGACACCAAGTTCAGGGAGAGGAAGCGCTATTTTATTTGAATAAATATCTATCTTAAAAGAGACAGTATCACAGCCATAATCGGGAACCAGCATCACTTCCCGTAAGTTAAAGGGCAACTGAAAAAAGAAAACACGAGGAGGCAGGTACAGGAAGGTGTGAAGACAGCAGCCTCCACCCGAGGTGCCCTCGACGCGGCCTGAGCCCCGCGCTCTGGGCGGCTCCCCGCGGTCCAAGCCCGGCTCCACGACATGCTGGCCGCGGCCCGGGGAAGGCCAGGCACCGCCCGAGCCCCGGTTTCCTCATCTGCAGAACAGATACGACGCCGGCCACCGCAGACGCGGGGAACCAGGACGCGCAGGCCTGCGGCAGCACGGCCGTCATGGGGCCAGAAGCCACCCTCGGGCCACCCAGCTCCCGGCCAGTGGGCGGCAGTGGGTGAGGCAGTCGACACCCCCGCACGGGGATTCGTCCAGGACAGCGCATCTGTTGGACTTTCCACGGACAAATCAGGCGTCTTTATGGCAACGGTCTTTGCACGCTGCTTATCTCTCCTCCCCTGGTGCCAGGAATCCCGTCCGGGGTAAAGCAGGACCTCGGAATCCAGCAAATGAGTTCCACATCTGTCTGTCTGGGAACGCCTCATGCTGTGTGCGGATACCAGGGAAACCAGAGCTGGGAACGGCTGCGGATGGGGAACACAGGCCCTCAGGGTTCCTCCAGCCTCCTGAGGGGGGCCAAGGGGAGGGAGGAAGACGGTGCTTTTATACTTTTTTGGGGGGCGCATCCCCAACTTTTAAAACTGTTTCTTACGTTAATTAAAAAAAAAAAAAAAATCAGAAAGAAGCCAAGTCAATGAGAAGGACTGTCTGAGGGCGCCACACACACCGTCACGGGGGCAGAGGAGGTGGCGTCACCCTCTTCTGAAGATGCTTCTGAGCACCCAGGCTCCAGGCCTCGGCACCCAGACGCGGACCTCGGCAGCCTCACGGGAACCTTCACATACTAGGTGCTCCTGGGGACGCACGGCCGAGGAGGCCCGAGGCACACGACAGCACGTCAACCTGGGGGCACCGCGTGTGGGCTCAGTGTGTCCGCCCACAGGGGATGTGGTCAGGCCACTGCAAAGCCCAGGAGTGCCCGCCTGGCCGGCACCGGGAGCCGTCCTCACCAGGGAAAGGGTGACTGAGGTGCACGGGCTGGGGCCTACAAAAGGGGGGGCTCCAAGAGGATGGGCCCCCAGCCCCGGCCCCCAGATGACAAGGTGACGAGAAAGGAGACGCGTCAGGACTGGGAGCCCCTTGGACTCCTCTGACCCTCTCGGTGGACATCAGAGCCGCCCGAGACAGGGCGTGGGCGATCCCGGGTGTGAGAGCCCCCCGGTGGGACCAGGAGTGGTGCTGAAGAGCACCAAGCAGACACCAGGTGGGGGGGCATCTCCAACTCCTCTGAGATCCAGCAACTGTGCTCCTTGGTATTTACCCACAGGGTCAGGTTGAAAGCTCATGTCCACACAAAAACCCGCACGAGGATGTTTACAGCAGCTTTATTCATAGCTGTCAAAACCTGGAAGCAACCAAGGTGTCCTTCAGCAGGTGACGGGTAAATAAACTGGTCCATCCAGACGGCAGAATATCATTCAGCATCAAAAGAAACGAGCCGTCAAGCCCTGAAAAGCCACGGAGGAAACTTACATGCGTATCACTGAGTGAAAGGCGCCCTCAGGCTGTGTGCTTCCAACTACACGGCATCCCGGGAAAGGCAAAACTAGGGAGACAGTGAAAAGACTGAGCGCTGGGGCGTGGAGGGCGTGACCAGGTGAGCAGAGATGACTTTTACAGCAGGGAAGCTACTCTGTGTGATACAGGAACAACCAACCCGTCGTATGCATTTGCCCAAACCCACAGAACGTACAGCACCCAGAGTGAACCCTACTACGTGGACCCTGGGTGACTGTGAAATGTCCACGCAGCTTCATCGATCGTGAGAGATGCACCATCTGGCGGGGGTGTTGGTAGTAGGGGAGGCTGTGCCCGTGGGGGGGGAGGGGCTGCTGGGAAATCTCAGCACCTTCCCATCCACTTTGTTATGGACCCAAAACTGCCCTTAAAAGATACAGTCTCTAAATAAAAAGAACTCCTCTGAGATCCGGATACCTCTCATTACTGGTGACCCAGCTGGCATGAAGGACAGAGGTCCGAGTCGGCCGGGACCGGTGGACATGGGTGCAGCGTGGCTCCCAGCCCAGCCTGGCTTCTGGAAAAGCGTTCCTTCTGGTTCAGTCCAGAAGGAAAGTTTATCTTCCTGCTACTTTCTGGACCAAGACTGCCGTCCTCTGATACTGACTGTGGCCAGAGGGCACTGCTCTCACTCCCTGGACGGGGAGGGTCTGGCACCGACCACGGAAACCCCACGGTAACTAACGGGAGGCGGAGACCTCACTCACCCTGCGCAGATGCCGACCGGACTCGGGCACCTCCTGGCGGGGCCCCCGAGGCTGAGCCGTGAGGGACGCCGCCCGTCGGGTGGAGGGCCGGGGTGAGCCCCTCAGACAGGTTCTCCGGTGAGGGAGGGTCCCAGGACGGGAGCAAACCCACCAGGCCCGTGGGAGGCCCCTCGGGAGCCGGAGCCTCAGGGCGGGATGGCTGTGGGCGTCTGGCTCACAGGGAAGCTTGGGCAGCTGGACGAGATGTCCCTGACCTTGCAGGGGACACAGAGTGGACGTCCAAACTCCTTGTCCAGAGCGCAGGGTGTGTGTGGTCCTGCTGCCCCGAAGTTGGCACTGCCCCCCGCCCCCACTCAGCCCCCAGCACCCCACCTCCCACCACACCTGGTGCCCCTGGCCTCGTGCCCAGTGTTCCTCTGGATGCCCTTCCCCGACCTTCTCCATTTCGAGGACTCCTACTCATATGTCAGTGCCCAACCCACCGCCACCCAGGGTCACTGCTCCACCTCCCTGGCCTTCCCTTCTCCATGTGGGGCGGCAGCCATTGCCCCCCACCCCCTCCCCCAGTACACTGAGCCTCGGCCTGGCGCACAGTGGGGGCACGGACGGGCTGAGTCACAGATGGCTGTGACCTTGGATCCGTGCACTGCGGCCTGCAGCGGTCTCCCTAGAAGTTCCCGAGACGACGGCGAACTCGGGACACGCTTCAGACGCGAGGGGGGAGCAGCAGGCACTGAGATCGGCTAGGAAGCCCCCGGCCAACGGCAGCTCCGAAAGGGGCTGCCTAGCAGTTGCTTCAACATTGTGGACATTCATAAAGCGCTTTCCAAACAGAGGAGATGTATCCAATCTCACGTTTCCATGGCAATGCCTCCAGCTGTGCAGCTTGCCTGGGAGCCGGCGGGGAGGGAACCCGCTCCTGTCCAGCTGCCCCCAGGCCCCGGAGGTTCTGCCAGGCGTGGAATCTGGCCACGGGGAGGGTTGCAGCAGAGGGGACCTGAGACCCAGGCCTGGCCCCGCCCACGTCCTCTTCCCAGGGTCTTCGTGGAGGGAGAGGAGGTCCAGGGGGTAACCTGAGTCTGCAAGCCTCACAGGACTTGGCACGTGCTCGACGCGTCTGGCCCCTCCCTGCCAGCCCCACATGCCCTCTCTCCCTGGGGGAGGCCCACCAGGGTCTGTCCTGCCAGACGCAGCCGGGAACGCCCGCAGGTCCCACCGCGGGCGGCCGAGAGCTCCTCGGGCTACCGGGCATTTCAGGCCTCGGTAATTAAAGAGGTCCCGGGAACAGCCAGGGCACCTACAACCCCCCGGGCTGCGGCAGGTCGAGTCCTGAGGGGCCAGGGATGCTTGGGCCCCTGGGAAGACCCACTGGTGCTTTCTGCTCTCACGTCCGTGAGGCCCCAGGTTGACAACCGCAGGCCTGCCCTGGTCGGCTGAGAACATGCGCCAGGAGCTTTGGGGGCCAGGTGTCCGAGGGGCTGGCAGCGCCCACAGCTTCAGAGACAGCTGGTGTGAGCACACAGAGCTCAGAGCCAAGGAGCCCCCTGCCAGGTGGCTTGGCACGGAGACCCTGGGGTCACGCGAGCCCCGCTCTGCCAGCCCCGCCTGGCTCCCAGAGGCCAGCACGTGCTGTTAAGGACTCATCAGGCGCCTGCAGGAGCCGCTTCTCACGTCTGTGCAGGTGCGGGTCTCTGCCAGCCTCCACACCTGGGGAAACAGCTCCCAGAGCAGCCTGTCACCGGCCCCAGGCTGTGCTCACCCGCACCCACCCAGGAGAGCAGAGCAGTGGACTGAGGCCCAGCCAAGGGCGGGGGCCCGGGGGAGCCCGCGCTCCCGCTCCCCTAGATGAGGCCTTGGCACGGCCTGCGGTCCACAGGGGAGGAGCGGGACTCGGCCAGTCCACACGCAGGGAGCCGGGGGCCTGGCCCCAAGGCCGGCATGGCCCCCGCAGGTGTTGCTTCCACAAAGAGAAAGGGCAGCACCAGGCCTGCCAGCCACGGGAAGATGCCAGCCAGGGTCCCGCAGCCCCGCGCCGCCCGCTGCAGCTCTGGGGCCTCGGAGCAGCCGGGCCCCTACACCCACCTGAGCAGAGGCCTGACTGTTCCGGAAGAGTCGGAAGGCAGTGGTACTGGTCAGGGCTCTCCGGAGAAAGAAGACCAATGGCCTGTGCACTTGGAGAAAGATTTACGTTAGGGAATCTGCTCGCACGACTGTGAGGCTGGCGTGCAAACTCTGCAGGCAGGCCGGCAGGGAAGAGTGGGTGCCGGGACCCAGTCCAGAGGCCAAGGCCGGCTGCGGGGAATCCCTCTTCCTGGGGGACCTCGGTCCTCTTCCTCTTAAGGAGGCCTTCAACTGACTGGACGAGGCCCACGCTCACCACAGAGGTCAGGGGCTCCACCCAAGGTCAACTGACATCGGTGTCAACCACATTCGAGAAGCACCTTCACAGAAACACCTGGAGACCCGCGTTGGACCGAACATCTGGGTTCTGAGGCCTGGCCAAGTCGACCCATGAAATCAGCCCTCACAGCGGGTCTCGGGGCCTGGGGCCCTTCCCGGCGTATCCGCAGCGGAAACGTCTTTTCCTGTCCGGCCGTCAGCTTCGTGGGTGTCACGAGAACACGGGGCGGACAATGTGCTGAAACATATCCATGTGCAAGCAGCCTGTTCGAGGGAATCTGCTCAGATCTTCCCGCCAAGTCCTCTAAAGGCCACGTCGGCTCATACCTTGGTAGTCTTGGGAGAGAACAGGGCTGCAGGGCGGACATCACACCCTTTCAGGTGCGGCCGGTGACCACTTCTGGCCCCGTGGGAGACAATGGCTTGAGGCTGCAGAAGTCTCTGAGGCTGCATTTCAGTTCTGAGCGTGGGATGCCTGTGAACCCTCAGGCACCACCGTGACTTACCCAATTTGGTGGACCACAGAGGAAAAGGGAAAAGAATCCAAGTTGCCAAGGAAACCACTTCGAATACATTTTACGATGTTGTGAAAACCGTACCTTCCAAGGGGGCTGGGTTACACTCCGGGGCCCGTACCATCGCTGTTACTGTGACTCTGCCCCCACCACCACCCCCTCGGTCAGCGGTCGGGGGACACTCGGCCACAAAGCCGAACTCCCTCAACAGAACCAGCAGTGTCCCCGTCCCCGAATCGCTCTCCCACGGCCCTCCTCGGACAGCTTTTGTGGCAGGAGGCGTCAGGAGCCCCTGGAGAGGGTCCCCACCCCACCCATCACCATCTCCTGGTGATTCTACAAGGAACACGCTGCCCGTAACACAAACCACACAGTCGTGGCGCCAGGTTTGCCCTCGAAGACGATCACGGAACTCGGCTCTGACAGCCTTTAATGGATGAGGCAGAACAACGTCCAGCCCCAGAGCAGCAGAGACGATGCAGACAGACACCCCCGGCCCAAAGGGCGTCAGTGGAAGGGCGAGGAGGTAGGGACACGCAGGAAACACAGGAAGCAGTGCGCACACCACTCACGCTGCTCTAGAGAAGTGCGGGATGCTCGGACACACACGTGCACGTGTGCACATTCACACACATGCGTGCACACGCACGCTCACGCCCACAGTGAGGGCCCAGCACTCCCGGAGCAAAAGGGCGGGTCCAGAGCAGGGATGCAGGGGCAAGACACGGCCGCGTCTGGGACCCGCTACCTGCTGTGTGCGTGTGCTTGGGGAAGGACCTCACGGGTGAGTCAGACTGCACAGCCGCGGGGTCACACTCGAAGCTCCCACTGTCACAGTCCCTGTGAGCTCTGTGAAGAGCCCCCGCTGACCCCCGTCTTTCACACGGTTTCACAATTTTTCTACCCGTGGCCTTGGCCCCAGAGAATAACGGATGACTGTCTGTGTCGGCCAGAGCTGCTCATTCCCTCGGCCTCAAAACCATCAAAACCGAGGCTGCAAACTCAACGGCCTGCAAGTGTGTGCAGAGCCCGCCGGTGAGGCAAGCGGGCAGGGTGAGGTCTGGGGCAAAGTGGGGAGCATGTCACACCCGGGGCAGCCGCCTCTTGGGTCCAGCCGGCTGCAGCCAGGCAGGGATGCAGATCCAAAGTGGACAGATCCAGATGTTCAAGAAGAAGAGATCCAGGTTTTCATGTAAAATACCTGATTTTTGTTTTATTTTATTTTATTTATTTTTTGGCTGCGTTGGGTCTTTGTTGCTGGGCATGGGCTTTCTCTAGTTGCAGCGAGCAGGGGCTACTCTTCGTTGCGGTGCGCGGGCTTCTCATTGCGGTGGCTTCTCTTGTTGCGGAGTACAGGCTCTAGGCGCACGGGCTTCAGTAGTTATGGCTCGCCGGCTCTAGAGCGCGAGCTCAGTAGTTGTGGTGCACGGGCTTCGTTGCTCCGCGGCATGTGGGATCTTCCCGGACTAGAGCTCAAACCCGTGTCCCCTGCATTGGCAGGTGGATTCTTTTTTTTCTTTTTTTTTTTTTTTTTAGCATCTTTATTGGAGTATAACTGCTTTACAATGGTGTGTTAGTTTCTGCTTTATAACAAAGTGAATCAGCTATATGTATACATATATCCCCATATTCCCTCCCTCTTGCGTCTCCCTCCCACCCTCCCTATCCCACCCCTCTAGGTGGTCACAAAGCACCGAGCTGATCTCCCTGTGCTATGCGGCTGCTTCCCACTAGCTATCTATTTTACATTTGGTAGTGTATATATGTCCATGCCACTCTGTCACTTCATCCCAGCTTACCCTTCCCCCTCCCCGTGTCCTCAAGTCCATTCTCTAGTAGGTCTGCGTCTTGGCAGGCGGATTCTTAACCACTGTGCCACCAAGGAAGTCCCTGATTTTTAAATAGTGACAATTAATTCAAATGTTTTTTTAAAAAAAACACGGTGCAGGCCAGTGCAAAGCCCAACACCCCCTGCGTCCGACGGCAGGCTTAGCTGCACTTGGAGGGCGTGAGCACGTCTCTGCCGGAACGTCTTCCAGAAACCATGAGCCAGACACTGGCTGTCTTTGCAGGACGATCTGAGATAAAAAATACAGACCTCGATGGGCCACAGTTCCCTCAAAGTCCTGAGAGAAAAGCCCCGGAGATGTTCTGAGTCAAGCCGTAACTTTCACCCCAAGGGCTCACTTCTGGGGGGAGCAGGCGTGAGGCTTTGGGATGACCTCTCTGAGGTCACGGCCGGGGCGGGAGCTGAAACGCAGGGTTGCGGCCTCTCAGGTCTACGGAGGGGAGACCTGGCTGGCAGAAATCATCATTTGTTCTGTCTGTGGTTTTTCCCTTTCTTTCAAGAAACACTGTTGAATGAGTCACCCACCCCAGGACAGGAATGCTGCCTGTGGGTGGATCCCCCCGCGGGGTTCCTGCAGAAGCACCCCCAGCCCTGGGGCTCAGGTGGGAACCACGCCCATCGTTCAGCTGCAACCCCAAGGGCCCTCCCGCCCCAGGCTCAGTGCCGAGACGTGGACCGGGAGGTGACCAAGGTCCCCAAATGCACACTGTACGGCTCTGTGCTGGCGCCATCAAGGCCCTCCCGAGGTGGTTCTCCTGCTGACCCCACAGCCTTCCAGATCTTTCCTGCGTGATCAGCAGGCAGGTGGCGGGAAGAACCGCAGGCACGCCCTCCTAGGAGGGGCTGCTGCGGGAGCCCAGATAAAGTCCCCACGGACCTCGCGGGTCACAGGGCGGGACTCCGTTTGTGGACTGAGGCACAGAGGTGGGCAGGCGCCAGCCAGCGGGACCCGGGGCATCCTCGCCGACAGCAGCGGGACCCGGGGCATCCTCGCCGACAGCAGCGGGACCCGGGGCATCCTCGCCGACAGCAGCGGGACCCGGGGCATCCTCGCCGACAGCAGCAGCCTGGGAAGTCGCTTCTGTTGTTTTACACCAAGAAAGTGGCTCCAAGTCCGGCGATGTCGGCCAAATGTCACCAGGGGTTGAGCCTTTGTCACTTCCTTTCTCTGCACCAACCCCAAGGCTGGCACCACTCTCTCTGGACGGCACAGCGACCCTCTCTGCGGCCTCGGCCGCGACCAGAGCGGGGTTTCAGACTCGAGCCGCCCCAGCCTCTGCCGCGCTGAAGGCTCCTGTTCTCCGACGGCAAAACGTGCAGCTGGAGCATGTGCTTTCCCCGGCAGGCGACATAAATTCTTCCCGCCAGGAGGGCCAGGGAAGTAGGAAGTGAGCCAAACTCACATAGTTTTGGGTCTGTGTCATGGGGAGGGTCCCATGGCGAGGCGGCCCCGGGGACCATAGCCTAGGCGCAGCCCCAGGCGGGGGGGAGACACACCGGTCACGCAGCTGCTCGCCCCCATCAGTGACAGGCTGAGCGTGGCGGCCTCGGATTACGGCCCAGAGCCAGCTGTCGCAGTGGTGGGGGATGGAGGAGGGAACAGTGACTCACGCGGGTCCAGGTGGAAAAATCTGGCGCCAATCTTCCAAATTAAACTTTCAACTGGAGACCACTGACATTCACACGCAGTTGTAAGAAGGAGCACAGAGAGATCCCACGTGCCCTCAATTCACACATCTCCCCCAAGAGGATGCACTCGTCACACCGGGTTCCGGCTCAGGGCGCCCCCCACACCCCGGCCGTGTCCGGATCCCCACGTTCACCTGCACACCTGGCATGCTCAGTCCGTGCAATGTCTGCACGCGTGTGGGCTCGGGGACCCGACCCACTTCCTCGGAGGAGACCCCGCGATTCTCAAGGGCGAGGATACCCAGTGGGGGGCCTGTCCGCACGCAGGATGAAGGCGGTGGGGGAACGGAGCGCTGGGATCAGGGACGGCTGGTCCCCAGGGGAGGGGCACGTGCAGACTGGGTGTCCCCGACTCCCTAGCGGCCCTCCTCGGCTGGGGACCGTGCAGAGCCCTCCCCATGCCCAAGCCGGACTCACCTCCGTGATGATGAAGAAGTCGTCCCCAGGCTCCCCCTGGACCACGATCTTCTCTCCGTCCTCAAACTGGACGGGCTCCAGGGCGTCAGCCACAGTCAGACGTTCCCACTTCTCCAGGGACTCTGCAGCAGGGGACATGGGGGGGGTGTCACGGGGGCCAGGGAGGGTCGGGGGGTCAGCTCCCCACCCCAGACAATCTAAGAAAACACCCACATGGCCAGCCCCAGGGTGATGAGGCTTTGCTACATCACAGGATGAACAAAACAGAAAGCAAATTTCTGTGCAGGAGGCCCGGGTATTTTCACAAGTGAGTTGGGCCCAGGGTGTACACGGCTCAGCAGGTGGACGGGATTCAGAACTGGGAGCGATTCTAACCTACATCACAGGCTTAACATAAATGACAGGCACTGGACGTTGAGTCCAAGTCAACCCAGGATGAAATGCCTTTGTTATCTTCAAAAGAACAGAGCTGCCTGTATTTTTGCAAACAGTATAATCACAGCTCAGCACTAGAGCTACTAAGGGGTTTAAATAATTCAGAGGCACCACTCAGTGCCATTCAAAGAGCATACAACTGTCTTTACGTTGTGATAGCAGTGTAGTATACCTTCCATTATTTTAGGTCAAAATACTTCATTCCAACGGCAAGCTTACTTTGATAGTTGCAAATTCTGTATATCTTTCCACCCTTTCTCACGCCTTCCCTTCCCCGTCATTTTCCACCCCTAGCCCTCAGGAAGGAAAAAAATAATAGCATGCTCCTTTTATAAGAAATTAATGATTGCCTGATTAACTGTTTCTTTTTTGGCCAAAGAAACTTTTCTGGCCTACACTTATCAGCTGCACTTATGTAGGTCAGCCGCTAAAAATACAAAGCAAAGCATTTATTTTAGATCTCGATTAGGAGGGGGATTTCTCTGCTTGCAAACTCCTGCCAGGGCCACACGTTGAAAAGGACACGCTTTTGACCAACCCCGGGGCTGGAGCAGATTCTGGAGCCGCTGCCAGCACGCTGGTCCAGCAGCCCCCATACCGGACGGGAGCTGCCCCGTGATCCCGACCCCGGGCACCCTCAGGAGGCCGGCATGGCCACCTCGTGACGAAGACGCAGGCGACTTTGGAGGGTCCCGGTTGGTGCCGAGGCGGAAGCCGGTGCCGGTAAACGTGTGACTGCTGCTTCGTTTCCCTCCAGGGTGATGAGAGGCGTTTGATTTTACAGCCTTGGGCTTAGGAAGTTCTCTTCCTCCTGTTTGAGCGGTGGGTTTTTCTATTGCATTTGAGACCTGGAACCCCAGTCCCGAGGTCGGAGAGTCACAGCTTCCACCCTCAGCAGCGTAAATCCCGGGAGAGAACTGCTGGAAGAGACGGAGGTCGGGGCGATTCCTTGGCCCCGATGTCTGAAGCGGAAGCTTTGGGGGCATTTTTACTGTGTTCAGATCCCTGGGTCCCAGGTGTGGACGGTCAGCTCAGGTGGGAAAACGGTGACTGGCCGGGTGGGGCCACTCCCAACGCTGCCCTTCTGGAGGGGGGTCTCAACGCTGCCAGGGAGAGTGGCGGACACACCGCAGAAGAGACACAGAAGGCAGCCCTCAGTCAGCGGCAGCCAAGGGGCAGGCACACCCACCCGGAAGGGACTGGCCTCGGGGCCGACGCTTTGGGAGAACGCGGACCCTCGGGCCCTGCCTCACGGCCGCTGTCGCCCAGCTCTGAGCCTGACCCCGGCTCCCCTCCCAGGAGACCCCCTTTTCCTGCCTGGAGGCCTGAAGCCTGCTTTTTCTCCTTGAAATAGGGTCAGGGCAGGCCCCCTGAGCCGCCTCTACTACCGCCCTGGAGCAGGAGGGGCGCGCCAGCTGGGCAGCCATCCTGCAGCAGGTGCATCTCCACATCCGTCCCCCAGGCCTGCGCCGTGTCCTCTGCCGGGGGACCGGACCCCGCCGTTGCCCGGCCGCCCCCCACCTTCCCCCCACCCCCTCACACCACCCCCATGTCACTAGCTCCAAGCAGTCGTGTCCTTCTTTCTGTAATTTGGAAAAAAAATAATCAGAAAAGTAGAAGGAACAACACAACCAGCATCTGTCCTGAATGAAATCACGGGACTACTTGGTCATGTTTGCCTCAGAGCTATTCCTTACAGACGCGTCATGTTACCGATGAAACCCTTTGTCTCGATTTGAGTCCTCCCTCCTTCCGCAGGGGCTGTGACTATTAAGGATTTGGTGGGTTTTTTTTTTTTTAAATCTTAAAGGGTTTGGTGAGTTTCCTCCCCATTGGTGGTCTTACACCTTTACTGTAACACAGCTTCGTAAACACGACCCAGCGCTGCCAAAATTGTGCAGAGACGCACCTTCATCTGCGCCATCTTCTGTGTCCGAGATCCGTGTTGACACGTGTTGACACGCGGAGACCTAGTCCATGCACTTTACTGGAGTATAAACCTGCCCCACACAAACACCCGGGCGCCAGGACCTTCCTGCGATGACAGGTTTTAGGTTGTTTCTACTTTCTTGTCATTGTAGGAATTGCTGAAATGACCATCCATGTCCGTGTCTCTTTTTTTATTAACCGTTTTTTTTTTAATTATATCTCAAAGCTCTTAATTTTTATTTTATTTATATTTATTTTTGGCTGTGTTGGGTCTTCATTTCTGTGTGAGGGCTTTCTCTAGTTGTGGCAAGCGGGGGCCACTCTTCATCGCGGTGCGCGGGCCTCTCACTATCGCGGCCTCTCTTGTTGCGGAGCACAGGCTCCAGACACGCAGGCTCAGTAATTGTGGCTCACGGGCCCAGCTGCTCCACGGCATGTGGTATCTTCCCAGACTAGGGCTCGAACCCGTGTCCCCTGCATTGGCA
The DNA here is from genome assembly GCF_009873245.2 of Balaenoptera musculus. Lineage (NCBI taxonomy): Eukaryota > Metazoa > Chordata > Mammalia > Artiodactyla > Balaenopteridae > Balaenoptera > Balaenoptera musculus. The sequence goes on along the minus strand of NC_045799.1, from coordinate 88,226,938 downwards.
GGCAGCTTCTCAACTGCTGAGCCACCAGGGAAGCCCCCTAACCATGTTTTTAATTGAAGTACAGTTGTGATAGTTTCAGGTGTATAGCAAAGTGATTCAGTTCTATATATATATATATATATATATCCTTTATCAGATTCTTTTCCCTTATAGGTTATTACGAGATATTGAATATAGTTCCCTGTGCTGTACAGTAGGACCTTGCGGCTTATCTATTTTATATACAGTGGTGTGTATCTGCTGATCCCAAACTCCTAATTTATCCCACCCCACCCTAACCCCCGCTACCCCCTTTGGTAACCATAAGTTTGTTTTCTATGTCTGTGAGTCTCTTTCTGTTTTGTAAGTAAGTTCATTTGCATCATTTTTTTAGATTCCACACATAAGTGATACCATATGGTATTTTTCTTTCTGACTTACTTGCTTAGTAGGATAATCTCTAGGTCCATCCATGTTGCTGCAAATGGCATCATTTCATTCTTTTTTATGGCTGAGTAGTACTCCTTTGTATATATATATATACACCACATCTTCTTTATCCATTCATCTGTCCATGGACATTTAGGTTGTTTCCATGTCTTGGCTATAGTGACTAGTGCTACTGTGAACACTGGGGTGCATGTATCTTTTTGAATCATAGTTTTGTCTGGATATATGCCCAGGAGTGGGATTGCTGGATCATATGGTAGCTCTATTTTTAGTTTTTCGAGGAACCTCCATACCGTTTTCCCTAGTAGCTGCACCAACTTACATTCCCAAAAACAGTGTAGGATTCCCTTTTCTCCACACCCTCTCCAGCATTTGTTATTTGTAGACTTTTTGATGATGGCCATCCTGACCAGTGTGAGGTGGGACCTCATTGTAGTTTTGATTTGCATTTCTCTAATAATTAGCAACGTTGAACATCTTTCCATGTGCCTGTTGGCCGTGTGTATATCTTCGTTGGAGAAATGTCTATTTAGGTCTTCTGTCCATTTTTTGAATGGGTTATTTTTTTGATATTGAGCTGTATAAGCGGTTTGTATATTTTGGAAATTAATCCCTTGTCAGTAGTATCACTTCCAAATATTTTCTCCCAGTCCGTAGGTCATCTTTCCGTTTTGTTTATGGTTTCCTTTGCTGTGCAAAAGCTTTTAAGTTTAATTAGGTCCCATTTGTTTATTCTTGTTTTTTATTTCCATTACTCTAGGAGACAGAGCCAAAAAGATCTTGCTGTGATTTATGTCAAAGAGTGTCCTGCCTATGTTTTCCTCTACGAGTTTTATACTGTCCAGTCTTACATTTAGGTCGTTAATCCATTTTGAGGGGTTTTTTGTGTGTGATGTTAGGGAGTGTTCTAACTTCATTCTTTTCCATGCAGCCGTCCAGCTTTCCCAGCACCACTTACTGAAGAGGCTGTCTTTTCTCCATTGTATATTCTTGTCTCCTTGACGCCTTTGCACCCACGAAAGTGCACCTGCTTCTTCTCCTTCTCACTCCAAAGGTTCTTAGAAAAGGAGGCTAAGCCTCACTCACCACCTGCACCCAGAAGTCCAGCCTGGGGTTTTTAAGGCTGTGATGTTCCCGCAGGAACTCCTGCTGGACGGTTATTTCCCGCAGTTCCCAGGGCCTTAGCACTTAGACGTCACTCACTTTCCCAAGTGGGTCCCCTTCCCTGTCCTTAAGGGGAGCTGCTAGACACACACTGATTCATATTCCAATTGATTAAAATGACATAAAATTAAAATTCTCAAGTGCTCCACACAGATAAGGAACACCTGCATCGCTGCCAAAGGTTCTACTGGGCAGGCTGGTCCAGGATGATACGTCATTGTCGTGTATGTCAAAGCAACTTCAAAACGTTGAAAAACTTCTGCTGCAGAGAACCTTGTTGACACTCCCGGCAGTCAATGGAAATGTAGCCGACGTGTCTCTCAGATCCCAGGACGAGAAAAGCGGGGGGCACACGAGAACCCCCATGGAGGAAAACCCAAACAGGTCAGGAAAGACGCTCGACACGGGTGGGCACAGTCATGAGCTCCAAATGGACCAACGTGGAGAGAATGGCGCTGATGGTAGAGAGAGACGGACACGCAAAGCACGGATGGATGGAGGGCGGACACAGTGTGTGTGTGTGTGTGTGTGTGTGTGTGTTCGTGGGCACGTACATGCCTGCAAACACGATGCATCTGTATGTGTGTGCATGTGTGTGTGTGGGCGCACTGCACAGGTGTGAGCATGCATGTGTGTCCCAAACTTGCACGGCATGTGGAAACGGCTGGGCCGCAGCCCCGGGCGGCCGGTGGGGGGCGCGCACCCAGGATGGAGACCTTGCTGAGAAACTCCTCGTACATCCTGCGTTTCCTCAGCGTGCTGCCCTGCGGGAGGGGGAGACACAGACAAGCAGGTGTTCAGAAGGGCTTCACGCCCCGACCCCTTCCACATTCCCAAATTCCCCAAGTGACTCTGAACTCCTAAAAGGAGACCCCGGAAGCCCCTCGAACAAGCAAGGGCCTGAGCAGCTGCCTCCGTTCACGGCCCAGGCCTCCCTGCACCTCCCCCTCCGGGGTCTCCGTCCTAACCGCACACGTGAGGTTGGGCCTCATCCAGACCCACGGGATGGGGGGAGCCAGGAGGCCTGAACCTCGAGCGGGTTCAGAAGCCCCAGGTTCAAATCCCACCCCTCACTCCGTATCCGCACGCCCCGAGCCAGCTGCCCCTCTCTGAGGCTCAGTTTCCTCATCTGGAGGATGGGGTATCTTAATTCCTGTCCCACAGGATTCTGTGAAAGTGACGCGAGCAGACATCGATCAGCTGACGTGGTGGGAGGACCTCGGCACCGCCCCCCGACCCGGCCTCAGACTCCCCATCGGCTCTCCGTGGCTCAGGGCCAGACCAGCGCTAAAGAGGCTGCGAGTCTCGAATCTGGAATCCTGGAGGTTCCCTGCCTCCCTCACAGAAGCCCAGAGACACCCCAGGGCCCCTCCATCAGGCAAAGAGCCCCACAGGGCTGGGACCCAAGACCACATCATAACTGGACCAAGAGGGCGCAGATGGGGCTCCTGCACCGCCGGCGGGCGGCCATGGAGGGGACACGGCGTCCAGGCGGTCAGTGGCAGAGCCCAGGAGCCTTGGAGCCCTGTGTGTCCGCCTGCGGCGGGTCTGGACGCCTGCCGTGGCAGCACGCTCAGCTCAGCTCAGCCCCCAGCCCCCAGCCCGAGCTGAGCCGTCTCAGACCCCGCCGGCCTCGAGAAAGGCGTTTCTTTTGAAAGATAATTTATATTCCCGCTGACCTCCCAGCAGCTACGCCCACCCGCTGGAATGCAGGCGTGTTTGCCCAGGAACCCTAGACATTAAAGCTCGGCACAACTGGCCCATCCATCTCTCGCCGCAGGATGACAGCTGGAGGTGGCCGCCCGGGACCCTCGGGCAAGGAGACCCGCCTCCAAGGCTGACCAAGGCGCCTCCCGTCGGGAGCTTTCCTCCTGGGATGAGACGGCCGGGGAGGCAGGGCCGGGAGCCCCCACTGTCGGTTCATGCATCACACAGGTGTCCGGGGCGCCGGCCCGTCACCTTGGGGGCTGCCAGGACCCCCACTTGGGGGGCTTTGCAGCGCATCTGCCGGCAACCCCAAGGTGGGCTTTGTGCCTGGTGAGGCTGGCCCTACGTACAACTCCCGTCACAGGTACGGGGCCTGCCCAAGGCCACACTGAGGGAAGGAGCCAGCGGGGCCTGGAACCCTCGTCCTCATGGATGCTTGCAGAGGACCCACGCTGGTCGGCGGGGGGGACGGGGCCTGGTCCGGCTCAGCTCCGCCCATCTCCCTGGTTCCTGCAGCCTCGGTTTCCACATCGCTGTGCTGGGGTCCCGTCGGGCCGACTTTGAGGAGCAGAGACCGCGGAGAAAGACCATCTACGTCCCACCACCAGCACCGGCCACGCCTCGCACGTCCTCCTGCCCCTGCAGCCGCCCATTCGTCACGTGCCCCTTCCCCCCTCCCCCCGCAGGGCAGTACAGCCGGCGCCCTCACCTGACCCGGGACAGATGGATGGGGATGGATGGGCAGGGCAGGGAGGGGAAGACAGCACTCCCTGACCTCCCACCTCACCGCCAGCAGCGGGGCCTGGAACCTCACTTCGGGGCTGCCTGTAGCTGGAGACACGGCCCCGCCCCCAGCCCCAACCCACTGGCGCAGGCGTGAGGCCAGCCCGGAACCCCGATGCCCAACGTGAGGTTCCTTCTGTTGCACCTTCGCTGCACCCCGCTGTCCTGGGGAAGCGTTCTGTCCTAAGACTGGAACCTAAAATGTCCGTGAAATGCAGGCCCACTGCCCCCCAGGCCCCACCTGCATGGACTGAGCCGGCCCCGAGGACGGGCTGGGGGCCTGGGTTCCGGCGGACCCCAGGGCTCTGGCCATAGCACACACACCCCTGGGTACAGAGCGTTCACAGCGGGCCTGCCCCCTGGGCCGCTCGGGGCGCAGCTCGGGGGAGGGTGCGAACCCGCCAGGCTGAGGGGGAATCTACGTCGGGTAAGATGACCCTTCGACCTGGACTGACTACTCCGAACACCTTTCCCCTTACATGTTCAATCCCGACCAGCCCTGCAGCCATTCAATGAAGCGCGCACACACACACACACACACACACACACCCCGCCCCAGCTCCCACGAGAAGGGGGTCCCAGGCCCCTGCTGCCCCACTTCATGGATGGGAGCCAGGGGCCCAAGCAGGTGAGGTGGGAGCTCAGCGCTGCAGCTCAGGACCTGGTTCCGGGGGTCTCGGGCCCCCCCAGGCAAGTGGGGCTCTGGAGACCCCAGCCCAGACTCCACAACAGGATTTTGCACTCATCAATCCCCACTTGGGGTCTCACATAAGATTCAGGGTGAACAAAAGGTACTGAAGCTTGAAAGAATGAAGTCCGGGGGCGCTGGCCCCTGCCTGGGGGCCCGGAGGGGGTCGAGCCCCCGTCCTGCTCAGAGGTGGCGCACGTGGCTGGCCTCGCCAAGCTCCATCCGTCCGTCCGTCTGTCTGCAGCACGTGGAGCGGCGGAACCTCTCGGGTCAGATGTTCTGGGATTCAGAGGTGGGTGGTCCTCTCCCTGGAGACACTATCGGCCTCCATCCCGCGTCCCCCACGCGTGTCCAGCTCAGGGTCCGCTCGTCGCACGATGGGCGCATCCGAGTCCGCCCAAGCCACGGGCTGATGCAGCAACGGACGCCGTCCACAGACACTCCCTTCCGAGTGGGCCACACTGTCATTTTCTTCCCGAGACGCAGGGGCTCTGTAGGCTCCCAGCACAGCCGCGGCTATTCTTAGTGCCCGGGGATCCAGAATTAAAACAGAGGAAGCGCCAGCTGCCTCGGTGGTTTGGGAACTTCCCTGAATGTACCGTTCCAGCCACAAAAATCCCACAGCCAAGGACGACTCGGACGATGGCGGAGAAACAATGGCTTATGCAACGGGCCAGGTGCGTCCAGAGGAGACAGGGAGGGGGAGGGTGCCTGGGGCGCCTCCCCCAACAGACAGTGATCTCTCCCGGAGAAAACAGGAATGGGCAGATTTAAGACCAAAGAGCGGGAGGCGCATTCCAGGAGGACTCACCTCCCAGGGCAGGGCAGGGCCTCCCCCAGTGGATGACCCCCGAGTGCACAGACGACGAGCCCCACGGAACAGATGCCCCCAGGACGGAACTGACCCCTCCCTGCACCACGAAGGGCCAGGAGCTACAGCGGAGCCGGGACGGCAGCCGGCAACCCCTTCTCCCTCATTGCCCTTTGGAGGGGCCCCCGGGGCAGGACCGGCTCTCCAGGCTCAGCTGGGACTGAGCTCACAGAGCCCGTCCTAAACATCCCAGACCTTCCCCAGGCCTCCCCCAGGGCATCCCAAACCACAGCCCCCGCCCCAGCAACTGCATCGCCCAGGCTGGTCTTCAGGAGACAACCAAGGCCCAAAGGGCACCTGGCAGCGGCACGTCCAGCCCCGGGGTCTCGCAGCAATGTGCTCACCTTGGTCACCTCCCTCCAGGCCATCGGGACTCCTAGGATCCCAGGCCCACAGGAGCCGCCTTGAGCAAACACCATCGCCAGCCCCTGGGGGCTGCCCTCAGGAATGAGCCTACCCCCGCCCAGGTCCTCCAGCACCACCCCTGACCAGCAGAAAAGCACCTGGCCCAGCGGTCACCACTGGCGAGCACGGACAGCCAAGGAGTGTGACTTCCGCGAGGACGGGGCACTCAGCTCCCAGGGGCCTCTGCCCGGAGACCTGCGGCCACAAGCGAACCACCCCCAGACCAGAGTGGCCAGCCAGGACCTCCCTCCACCCCTCCCAAATCGGGACTCTCTCCACTCTCACCCAGAAGGCCCCCAAGTGCCCGGGCATCACCGGGTCCAGGGCGGCTCCTGCCACTTCTCTGCCCACACTCCTGCCGGGGCTCCCGGTGCACTCAGCGTCTGAGTCCAGGCCCCTGCCCCACCCACCACAGGATCCCAGCATCCTGTCTCCCCACTGGTCCACGAACAGGCCAGCCAGGCCTGCACCCCAGGGCCCTTGCACTGGCTGTTTCTACTGCCCGAACACTCTCCCCCTGGACAGCCAAGGGCTCCCTGCTCTGGGCCTCTGCTCGACACCACCTCGTCACAAAAGGGGTCTCAGGGAGGGGTGTCTCAGGGCTTTCTTTAAAACATCAGCCCCCGCCCCCACCTCTGCCCCTCTCTGCTCTATCATTCTCCATGGAGACTGTCGACAGGAGATGTATGTCTGCTCCGTCATCTCCACCAGCACGTCAGCCTCCCAGTTCCCCGACGGGTCCCAGCGCCGAGAACCCGGCAGTGCGTGTGCAGGACGGACACTCAGCGGGCACGGGAAGGTCCCGCCTCTTCTGCCTGGGAGGGGCCTTCTCAGCGCACGGGCTCCTCTCCGGAGCCTTCCGTGAACACCTGCCCCGTTGCTCCCGACAGCCCCATGGTGAGCCTGCACGGGTGTGCGCACCTGCACCCACACCGTGCCAACTGAGAGAGGGGCTGGCTGCATGTGAGAAAACCTAAAACGACAGTCCCCAAGTAAGGAATCCTAGAGGCCAACAGCCTGCCCGGTACTGCGGTCCCACTGTGCCCCCAGAGGCCAGGCTCCTCTCAGTGATTCACTCCACCACCTTGGGGAACGTCACCTCATGGTCAAGAATGGCAGCTGGAACTCCAGCCATCACAACCACATTCCAGACAGTTGTAAGGAGAATGGGGGAGGAAAGCAAAAGGGGCTTCCCCAGCTGTCTGCCTGCCTCTTGGGTAACCTTCCTGAACCCCCTCCCGACACTCGCCACCCTTCTCATCCCTACTTATGGCCCCCACCTGGACACAACCAGGGTTCCCGCGAGATGCTTGGTGGGCATCAGACTCGGCTGGCTGCCCTCCCAGCCCTGGCGAAGTCTCCACGCAGGCACCGCTCACTCACCATGAGGATGCGCCGGTAGCTGTCCCGGTCGATGCCCCAGAGCTTGAGGTCCGTCTTGGCCTTCACAGTCGCTGCCCTGGGGGTGCCGTAGATGAGGGCCAGCTCCCCGAAGCTGCCGCCTTCGCTGATGCTGGTCACCCACTCTCCGTTCACATACACCTTTGGGGAACAGGGGGACAGCGTCACGGGGGCTGGGGCCACCCACCCTCCGTCCACATACACCTTTGGGGGACAGAGGGACAGCGTCCCGGGGGCCTGGGGTTACACTGCTGCTTCCTGCGCGGGGAGCCCTCCGTTCCATCCCCCAGGAGGGCACAAGGCCGCTGCAGCCCCCAGATCCCTTGCAGGCGGGCAGAACTCGGCACTGCCCTGCCCAGGCCCAGGATCGGCCAAGGCGCCCACCTCACGCCCAGCCCTACCCAGAGCCGAGGCTGGACGGGCACAAAGGCGGAGGCCCTCAGCGGTCAGTGCCGACGAGACCGGCCAGGCCCCAGGTGGACGCACCGCTCCGGCTCCTGGTCCGCAGGAGAGCGAGTCCCGCCACCTCCCAGGTCGGCCTGCGACTCAGCTCCTCACCGACTAGAGACGGGCTGTCCACCTGGGCCTCGGGCTCCCTGACCGCACCCCAGGGAGTCACCCCTGCCATGGCGCTCTCGCCCCACCCGTGCGGGCCCCTCCACCTCGCCCACTTCGTTCACAGACAGCCCTCCCTGCCGTTCCTGCTGCCCGAGGCTCCGGGGAGCAGCCCGGCCCCTGGGTCACCTCCACCGGCAGGCCCCGCGGCCGGGAAGGGGCCAGGCTTCCCGAGCCTCCCCGGGGCCTCCGCTCCCCGCGGGCAGCACCCAAGCGCCCGGGCCTGCGGTCAATGGGAGCGGAGGCTGGCGCTGAGGGCCGAGCCCAGAAGGCGGACAAGATTCCCTTTCAGCCTGGGAGGGCGGCGCCCGCCGCACAGCGTCCCTACTACCCAGGGACCGCACGTCCGCATCCTGCAAGAATGGCCCGGATTGTTTATTATGCAGATTCGCTTACTATAAATTAACACAACCACTGTTCATTCCCTCGATGTCAATGAGCTTAAAGAATGGTTCCCATTGGCAAAAAGCATGCATGTCGGGAAAGAATGGATTGCGATGAATCATGGAAGCAATTCTTATGGAATCAATGACTCATTATCCTGATAATAACCGAGGCACAGAATTGCCAGTCTGCGGGGCACCACGCAGGTGATAACGGAGTCCGGTGTGAGCAAGGCTGGGGAGCAGCGGCCGGCCTGCCCACAAGGTGGCAGGGGAATGGAGACGACAGTTTACAGAGCGACCCGGGGCCTGCGCGTCTGTCCCCGCGAGCCCCTGCCCGCACGGCGAGTCTGCACGATGCCCCTGCCGGGTGTGGGGGAGAAGAGACACCAGCTTCCGCTCAGCAAGGCCCTCGAGGAGTCAGGGCGATGCCCATCCTTCCCAGGAGGCAGGGAGCGTGTCCGCCCGGCTTTGCCCCGAGATGCTCCCCACAGAGCATCCCCGGAGCCGCCACCTGTGGTTTTCTCAAAGGGGACCAGAGTCTGTGGAGGGGCCGTCACGCTGACCCAGGCACGGCCGGGCTGGCACCAGCTCCCCTCGCGCTGGTCCTCCCTCCACAGGGCTTGTACGCGTGTAAAATCCTCTCTGCGTGGATACAACTCTCAAACCTTAACCTGTACGGGTCTCCCCACCACTCAGGTCAGGGCGCGGGACGTTTCCAGGTGCCAGGAACTCCCGGGGCCCCTCGAGGGCTCAGGTGCCTTCAGATAACCGCGGTGCGGCTGAAAGGAACCCCAGCACGTCCTTCTGTGCCGGGCGAGTCTGAGCGCTGGGTCCGGTCCGTCTGTTCTCACAGCCGCACCGCCACTCCCCAGGCTGTGGGTGACAGGTGCTGTCTAGTTTCAGCTCTGATTCCGAAGGGGGCCTCAAACCTTCTCGCGTGTGACCAAACGCCCTCAGTCTCGTGGGTGACGCAGGGGGTCGGGGTGCAGGCGGCGTCACGGGGTATCGCGCAATCTGCTGAACGCCGTCTCCCCAGGCTGCACCAGCCGGCCCTCCCCCGGCGCCCACTCCCTCGGTGCAGGGTCACCACAGCGACGTGGGCTCAGAGGACCGCAGATCTCGGGTTGGGAGCCTCGCCGGACGTACGGAGCCTGGGAAGGGTGTGCGGGGGAAGAAGGAAGCACCGCCTCGGACGGCTGCCGGGGGGCAGGCCACCCCCATCACCCGCCAAACAGCACAGGGCCCCCCCGGGGAACAACAGGGCAGGTGGCTTGGGAGAGGCACCAGCAGCGGCTGCACCTCCACTTCCCCAGGGTGCGTCCCCAAAGAGCGCGTAGGCAGCTGCCGCCGCAGGGCACACAGGACCGAGGGCACCTGGGCCGGAGCGCGTCACCAGGGGGCCGTGAGGACCCCTTCCTCACCGAGGTCCCGATAGCGCCCTCAGAGGCGTCAGAGAAGAGCATTGTGCGGAGGCGAGGACGGGCCAGGGCCGCCCCACGGAGCACAAAGGGCCATCCTTCTCGGGACACTGGCCTCTGTCACCACGGCCGCGCAGTGCCCGGCCCCACCCCAGCTGGCACGCAAAGGGGCTACTTCGTGCTTTGTTTCATTTTTGTTTTTCCTTCTTTTACAAGAAAAGTGGTGGGAGGCCCTACTGGGCTACGTTTTTGCTCCCGCTGCTGCCTCGGTGCCTCCGGCTGAACCCAGAGCTCCCGCCCGGCTGTTATCGTTCATTCGTTCACTCGTTGTCACCCCCGTGTCACCCCCAGCACCCTGGGCGCCCTGCACGTTCGAACTGCTGGGTTCAGCGGTGAAGAGTGTGTGGATTCCTGTTCACCGGGACCGGTGATCATCACACAAGCGTAACTGTCATGAAAACGAGCGCCGGCCCTGAAGACAAGGGAAGGGAGAGCCTCAGTCCAGACCGTCCAGAGAGGACTTCCGAGGAGGGGAGTCCGAGCCCAGCCTGAGGGGCCCCCTGAAAAGACCAGGGGGAAGAGGTCTGAGGCGGGGGCACAGGACGAGCCGAGGCCCTGAGGCAGGACTGAACTCGGAGGTCACTGGACGCAGCAAGACCGCACGGGGAGATGGTCGTCTGAGGACCAGAAGGTTCCAGCACAGCTGAGGCCAGGTTCACATCTGGGATGCCCCCCCGCCCCCCCCCCCCGCTGCAGCTGGAGCCCAGCTCGGGGCGGCGGGAGGGGAGCAGGGAGGAGCGAGGGGCGTCCCAGAAACACAGCCTTCGACCACGTTACTCAACAGGTGGTGTGCGGACCAGGCGCACGGCATCACCTGGGAACCTGCGGAAACCCAGGCACACGCCCCCTGCCCAACCCCCGACACCGGCCGACTGAATCAGACCCCCAGGGGTGCAGCCCAGAGGCCAGGATCTCAGCAGGTGGTGCTGATGCCTACCCACGATGGACCAGCTCCGACTCGACTGTGGACGGAGGTGGAGACGGTGACTGGGTTGAAGGCACAAGAATCTGCTTAGTGAGACCCCAGAAGCAGCATCACAGGTAGCACTGCGTTTCCGTCAAGGGGGACCTGAGATGGGGACCTGGGCCCCGCCAAAACAGACGAGCAGCTGGGAACGCCAGGGGGGCTGCCTCCCCGCCTGCCCCCAAACCCGGGACACTTCGGTTCAACACTCGGCTCCACAGAAAACGGAAATTCAATTGAAATAACTGTTGGGTGAGTGGAGACAGAATCAGTCACTGAGTTACCCACTACACTGGATGGGGGGGTTCCTGCGGCCTCAGCCCCCCTGCCCCCCGCAGCCACTTCCCACGCCACCCGGAGCCGCCCGGGCAAGGAAGCGAGTTGGGCGTGCCAGCCGCTGTTGTTTTTGGTTTCACAGATGGTGAGAAAAAGCTAATGGCCCAGCTCCTCGGCGTCCCAGGCTCCGGCCACAGAGAGAGGGGGGCGTCCAAGCAGATGGGTCCGTGCAGGTGAGTCTGGGTACGTTGGTCGCTCTTCCCAGGTAAACCCGGTTCCGAGCCTCAACCCTCTTTAGCCCAAAACACCCGGGGAAAGCCGACTGTCTGGTTTCGCTTGAGAGGCAACTCCTCACAGAGACTCCCTCCCAGCTCCCCGTCCGTGGTGCCCGGGTCACGAGGACCAGCCCCATGGGGTCAGCAGCCACTCCTCAGGGGAGGCCAGCCGCCAGCCAGGTTCCCTCCTCGGAACCCGCCACGCTCCTGGCCTCCTCCCGCCCTCCCCCCACAGACACCACGCTCTGCGAGGTGCCACAAGGCAGGGTCCCATCAGGGTCCCAATCCACGTCTGAAGTGCCACTTACTTCCGGGGTGACCATGCGCCCCGTCAAGGGCCCGGTGTGGGGTGTGCACGAGGACCGGCCCCCTCCCCGAGCTGTCCTCACATTACCACCACCACCCGGGGGGCTCTGGGTCACCTGTCCGTGATACCAGAGCAGCCTCTGGCCACAGTAGGGCCACCAGGACCTCAGCAGGGAACCGAGAGGGGTGCTGGGCCCCCAGACACACCCTGTGGGTGAGATGCTGCAGGAAAGCTCCACAGCCGGCTCGGGCCACGGCCACCCAGCGCCCAGGAAGTGGCCGGTCAGCAGAGCGCGCCTGAGGGCAGGACGCCCGGGTCCCTGCACAGCCCCGTCGCCCACAGCAGCACGGCTCAGCGTGGCAGCCACGACGGCGGGCATGACGGGTAAACGGATAAACAAGACGTGGGCCATCCACGCAGTGGAGTGTGACCCAGCCTCCAAAAGGGAGGAAACTCTGACACCTGCTGCAACGTGATGAACCCTGAGGACGTGACGCCCAGTGGGATGAGCCAGACCCAGGAGGACAGGCGCTGTGTGGTCCCACTTCTGAGGTCCCTGGGGGCGTCAGGGGCACAGAGACGGCAAGGAGAGGGTGGGGGCCCGGGGCTGGGGGAGGGGGAGGGGATCCAGTGTTTAATGGGGACAGAGTCTCAGTTTGGGAAGATGAGAAAGTTCTGGAGATGATGGTGGGGATGGTTGCACAACAGTGTGAATGTGCTTAATGCCCCTGAACCGGACACTTAAAACGGTTAAGATGGCAATTTTTATGTTATGTGTACTTTACCAATTAAAAAATAAAAAGCAGAACACCAGGCAAGCAGACTGGAGGGCCGTGACCCGCGGAGTCTGACAGCCTGGGGTGCCCTGTCCCCGGGAGGCCCCTCCCACCTCTGGAGACTGGAAACGGCTCTCCTCCCAGACGTCTTGTGAAACAGGGGGAGCCCTGGCGGGGGGCTGGAGCCTGGGGTGGGGTAGACCCCCCCCCCAAGGAGGCCCTGAAGCACCAAAGGCCCGGAAGGATTGGGGAGGAACCGTGCTCCTGAGCCTGTAAGGTCAGCCGAGGAGCGTCCTTTCAAGTGGAAATGCTTCGTTCCACGAATAAACCAAAGTGGGAGATATTTTTATACTCAGGAAAATGGCTTACAGCTCTCGGTGACACACACGCTGCAGCCAGCACTCTCCGCGTCTCTCTGGAAAACCGTAATTTAAACCAAGCTGGTGTTTTTGGCATCCGGTCACCTGGCCGTCCCCCCCCCAGGGCGCCGCTGGTCAGAGGCAGTGTCCAGCCTGCAGAAGGGGGGCTCGGGATGACCACCCCCAAACCATGCCCGTTTAAAGGCCAGGATGGGGCCTCCAAGGGGAGCGCACGTCCTGGGGGCTTCAGGGCAACGACGTGATGGACACAGTCTCCGCTCCCCCCGCCCTCACAAGATGGGCCTCACTCAAGCCTTAAAAGCCACCCTCGGAACCCTCACAAGCGGCCAGTCCCTGGTCAGGGGTCACTCCCCTGCTCCCCTGAAGGCAGAGCCAGAAAGGAGCAAACAAAACACGGCTCCAGGCCTGGGAGAAGCTGCAGCTTCGTACCCAGAGCCGTGATAACAGTCATTATTAGAACGTGTGCTGGTAGCCAGCAGGCCACTTTTTCACCCCAGGTTCCTGACTGAGCATCTTTTGATTCCTTTAAACGCGGCCTCACCCACAAGGCTCGGGCCCTGCGTGTTTATCGTGTGCTCACGCCCACATCACAGGGGCTCCCTCTGCAGGCTCCCTCGCCCCGCCCGGCCCTCCCACGCCCACCAGCAGCTGGAAACTCTGATGAGACTGACGGAGGGGCGGCCCCCAAGCCACCACCTTGTCCCATCCGGGCTGACTGTCCCGAATTGGAGAGTCAGCCAGAAAGTGGCATCCGCCCACAGTGCCCGGACATCCGGGCTCAGGCACCTCACAGCTGCCTTCGTACCTGAGCCGCTGCGGGGAGGGCTGGACCTGCCCGTAACCCCAGTTACAGCAAGTGACCCCACTTCCCTGTCACACGGTCGCCTCCCCATGTCCCCTGCCTGGAGAGACCTGGCTCGGTGACATCCCTGGGGGCCGGGAGGGGTCCTGCCCAGACAAGTGGGCTAAGCCAGCCCCTCCCCTCACTCACAGATGGAGGTGCGGGCCAGCAGGTGAGAGCACCTGGCACTCTACAGTTTGCTGGGACGGGGGTCCTGAGTCCGGAGGGAGCGAGTGGGCAAGAACGCCCAGGGCTGAGAGGTTACGGCCAAGGGGCCTGTCTCGGGGGACAGCCCCCCTCCCCGGGCCCACCACCCATCAGGTAGGGTTCCCGCCAGCGCTCAGCCCTGTGGCCGGTTCCAGCATCTCCGCTCAGGCAGTGGTGGGTCCAGTGGGCGCCTGCCTCTCACACCCTCCGGTGTGCTCACACCTTCAGAGGGGAGGTGGCCGCCAGCACCTGGGGCCATTCCTCCCTGCGAGGGAGAGGGCATCTTTACCGTGCACGGGGTCTGCCGAGGAGGGTGGTGGGAGGTGGATTAATGGGGACAGAGGGCGGGGCAGACGTACTGGGGGCACCCACAGGGCCTCCACCCGACCCTGCGTGTGGAGTAACACAGAGATGCTGCCACTCCAGGCATGAGGGCCCAGGTCCAGGCAGCAGCCAGGAAACCACAAGGCCTGGGCTCTCGCATCTGCGTGGAGCACGCTAGCCAGGGAGGCACATCTCACGGGACCCCGGCGGTAGGCCCTTGAGGCTCCTCGAAAGACAAGGACAGGCTCTGGGCCAAAGGTCAGCCGTCCCTACGTCTGCTCGCTGGGGAGAACCCGGGCTCCGACGTGCCAACCCCAGGGTCATTTCAACTCTCACTTAGCCACACGCTCTGGTGACACGAGTCGGCACTTTGGCGACATCTTCGGGATTGAACTAGAGAAGTTGTGTGACTCCAAGGAACACAGAAGAGGGAGGACATTCCGGGGGGTGGAAAGCAGGACCCAATCTTTGTGGGACCCTGTGCACGAGGGAGAGCCCCGATCCCGGTCATCAGCCCAGTGGCTCTGCCTGGGTGGGGTCTCGAAGGATGCATAGAAGTTTGCAAGTCAGAGCAGGAATGAGAACAGAGGGAAAGGACGGGTAGAGGCCCAGAGGCAAGATGCTCACTGGGAAGGCCCTTCCAGGGTGTCTCCCCGACGACTATGAACCCCAAGGGCAGGGGCCATGTCCCCAAAAGTGTATCCTCGGGGCTTTCTAAGTGTCCAGCACACGAGTGCTCAATCGACATTTGAGCAAGAAAACAAGAAAGGGGGGACTTCCCTGGTGGCGCAGTGGTTGAGAATCCGCCTGCCAACGCAGGGCACACGGGTTCAAGCCCTGGTCCGGGAAGATCCCACATGCCGCGGAGCAACTAAGCCCGTACGCCACAACTACTGAGCCTGCGCTCTAGAGCCCACGAGCCACAACTACTGAGCCCACGTGCCACAACTACTGAAGCCTGCGCGCCTAGAGCCCGCGCTCCGCAACGAGAGAAGCCACCGCAATGAAGCACAGCAACGAAGACCCAACACAGCCAAGAATAAATAAATAAATAAATAAATTTATTTTTAAAAAAAAGAAAGAAAGAAAACAAGAAAGGGACAGAGGACGGGGGACAGGATGGAGAGTGGTGACAGCAGAGGGACCGAGGTGAAGAAGAAGCCCACACAGCGGTCAGGGCCCGAGGAAGGACCCGGACCTGAGCCTGGAGCCAGCCGACCCCTCGGCACCTCTGAAGGGGACAGCTCTGGAGACGCCGGGACGAGGCAGCCTCGTCGGTCTCCTCTGCTTCCTGGGCTGGTGTTGTTTTAACCCAAAGCGAAGCCCACAGGAGGTGGCCGGGCTGGCAGCCTAAGCCCGGGTCGGAGCCGCAGCCTGCACTCATTTCCACCTGCCACCCCCTCTGCGGCCGTGGCCACCCCGGGCCCGCGGCTCCTGCCTCAGTTTCCTCCTGTGGTGTGAGACAGAACAGCCCCCGCCCCCAGAGGCCTGGTCCAGGCCCCGAGCTCAGGACAGACAGAAAGCCCGACTCCGTGTGCCGCTCGCCCTGAGGTCCCCGTGGTGAGTCACTTCCTGTGCCACCAGCTCCGGAAGCCGAGGGCCGCCCGCCGGTTCCCAGAACACGCGACCACATGGACGCAGACGTGCTGCTGGCGGAACAAGTGAGCAAATGCCCCCCCAGCCCCTCCACAATGGCCTGGCAGTGCCAGAAGCCGAGCCCTGAGAACTGGGCCGGGTCAGCGCACCGGGGAGGCACTGTCAGACAGCAGCGGGAACCCCACCTCATGGGGGCTGGGATTGCGGGGGTGGCACGTGGAGGCCGCCAGTGCCCCATCCCCGCCCCGTCCCCAGCACTGGCATCCGGGGCCCGGAGCTGACTCGGGGGCCCCTCGGACGTGCCCTGACGGTGCTGGGACCGTGGACTCCAGAATCCCAGGACGGGCTCAGTCTCGAGCCCGGGGCGCGGGGGCCAGTCTGCCACGGGGGCCAGCCTTAACCAGACTCTCCTGGGAACAGGTGCACAAGCTGGACCGCATCAGGGCCACAGAGAAAACCCTGGGGGCAGATGCACTGCTAATGGCCAGCCGAGAGGACGACACTCATGGAGGCTGAAGGAGGAGGGGGAGGGGGTGGGGGGGAGGTTGGGGCAGAGGGTAGCACAGGCCGAGCCCCCGCATTTGGAGAAGCCCACGCGGGGGCCCCAGGCCAAGGACACCGCCATCCAAGCAGGGTGGGCTCAGCCTGAGGGGGCAGGCGACTGAAGGAGGCGCTCCTCCCTCCAAGTCGGAGCCTGGGCCCCTCACTCCTGAAGGCAGGAAGTAAAGGGAGGAAGCTGGACGAAATCAGGGAGCATCACATCCCTGGGACGGACCGAGCCTGGCCCCATCGTAGAGCCAGAGCCACGGGGCCTGCAGACATTTAAAAAGCGTGAGCACCCAGTGTGGCTGGGTGAGCCTGCTGGGTCGTGGGCTCCCGGCTGGGGCAGGGCTGGTCAGTCGGGGCCCCGGGACCGCAGTCGGCTTGTGCAGGAAGCAGACGGCAGGCGCCCTTATTCCACTCTGTGCTCAGATATGCTTACAGTATCTTTTAAGTGAACTCTGTCACTTCTGGATTGAAAAACTGGAAACGCATCACTCAGAAAGACGTTTTCTAGCCCTGAGCTTGTGCGCAGAGACAGGAGTTATTTTCCAAAAACAGTTCAAGGTACTTACGTCCACTTCCCCTTGGTCGATTACGTAGAAGTTATCCCCTTCGTTCCCTACGAGAAAAGGGAAACAGGACACGTGATGCAAGAATGCGGAGTTTTGCTTTTCTTGTAATAAACCACCTTTCGGCATTGCTTCATAGACCTCTGCTAAGCAGTACCAGGTCTCATCAATTTTAAAAAATCTTTAAATAAAAGCTGTATGTATGGAAGGTGCAGAACACGATGGCCTATTTCACACACGTAGGGAAACGGTTACTCCAGTCAGGCCGACGGGCACGTCCTCTCCTGACACCGCCATCTGAAATCCACTCCCAGCATGTTGCCAGGACTCAGCACAGCTCCGCCATGTTTTTAATAACAAGGAGGTTATCGAAACATATTAACACATGTTAACTTGTTAAGCGGACTGTTCTGAAGTGTCATTAGTGGCTTTTCTCAAGACAGACAATGGGAGTTTTGTATAATATACTTTTTTTTAAATGAATTTATTTATTTATTTGTTTTTCGTTTTGGCTGTGTTGGGTCTTCGTTGCTGTGCATGGGCTTTCTCTAGTTGAGGCAAGCGGGGGCTACTCTTCATTGTGGTGCATGGGCTTCTCATTGTCATGGCTTCACTTGTTGCAGAGCATGGGCTCTAGAGTGCAGGCTCAGTAGTTGTGGCTCGTGGGCTCAGTAGTTGTGGCTCAGGGGCTCTAGAGCGCAGGCTTAGTAGTTGTGGCGCACGGGCTTAGCTGCTCCGCGGCACGTGGGATCTTCCCGGACCAGGGCTCGAACCCGTGTCCCCTGCATTGGCAGGCGGATTCTTAACCACTGCGCCACCAGAGAAGCCCTAAATATACTTTCTAAGTGAATGACCAATTCTCCCCAGAGGGCTCTGGCCCCGAGGAGCAGCAGAAGGGGCCGTACCTTGCTGTATGACGGTCTCCCCGGCGATGTGCATGACGGGGAACATGGCATCGAATATGTCGCTGGAAAAGAAAGCACAGCATGGGGGTGCTGCAGGGGCACCAGGCGACCTGCCCCTCACGGGGCTTCACACGGCTCCTGCTCCCCAGCTCAGGGGAGACGACGACCCCTGGGACCCGCTGTCCCTGGTCACGACCTCCTGATCTGCACGTATTGGGGTCTCACAAAAATGGGATCACACCCAACAGACCCCACTTAGGAAACGTAAGACAGGTCGTGACTGTTTCCACTAGGACACGGCAACCAGTCTTGACCTGCTTTCTGCTTCCTCCCAGGTGAACACTTTGCATCTAAGGGTGTCGAGTCACCAGATGCAGAAATGGGAAGAAACCAGACTCCGCAGCTGCTCACCCGAGGGGCACAGAGGCCGAGGAGGCTGGCTCGGGCTGTGCCCACCGGGAAGCCCGGCCGTTCCGTCGCCCGAGTTTAGTGTGAAACAGACCCACAGGCAGGATGGGAGGGGGCGTGGGGAGGAGGGGGCTGCCGGGCGGGTGGGGACGCCCCATCGCCCAGGGGGAGTGTGCACGTCGGTCCAGGACCCTTCATCTCCTCGGGATGGCAACCAGGTGCAGGGTCAGAGGTCAGGGTCTGGATCCCAGAGTGCAGTGACCACGCTCGGGGATGTGACCCACCCCCAGGCGCACGTTTCCCCAAAAGAGAAGCAAGAAGCTTCTTGCAGGAAATGTAGGCAATGCACCCTGGCAGTGAGGACGCCTGCTTGCTGCCCGCCTGCCTGTTTAAAAAGGGGATTCTTGGAAACCGGTCAGTGGAGGCGCCTCAGAGGAGCCCCAGGTGCCGGGCCCTGGGGAAGCAAAAGCAGGACCAGAGATCCAAACAGCCCTGTGATCGCCCGCTCCCAGGGCCCAGAAAACATCAGTAACTCTTAAGGCAGTTACTTCCCCTCTATTTAAACGTCTCTTTCTCTCTCTGGAGGAGGAGGAGGAGGGCAGCACCCCAGGGGTCTGGCAGGTGACCAGAGGCTGCGGGGAGGCGGGGGGAGAGGGTGCAGGTGCACGTCAGGTCAGAGCTCGGCTCTCAGGCCTGATCCACGTGGACGCCATCCTTCCGCGCTTGGCTAAGTCACGCTTCCACCTCCAGGCACACCTGAGCCCCACCTGAGCCCCGTCTGCTGCCCCGATCCCTTGGTCTCCTGATCAGGAGGGAAAACGAGCCACAGTCTGTCCTGAGATGCGTGGCCTGGGCCCCAAGGCCTCTGAGAAGCACCCTCCCTGGCCTTGCTACGAGGGCCGGGCTCCTCAGACAGGGGAACCTCAGCCGCCATCAGTCAGCCCCTCTGCTGCCTGGCCTCCCGAAGACGGGGGTCCACTTCCAAGCTTAGAACTTTCCTCTTCACACCAGGGTGTGGCCTCCGGTCGTCCACATGGAACTGACGTTTTCAAATTCACATTCAAGATGAGGTCTGACCCTTGAGGTCAAAACACCACAGACGAAGGGAAATGCAAATCAAAATCACGATGAGATAACACCTCACACCTGTCAAATGACCATCAGCAAAAAGAACACGAATAACAAATGTTGGCAAGGATGTGGAGAAAAGAGAACCCTCCTACACTGTTGGTGGGAATGTAGCTTGGTGCAGCCACTATGGAGAACAGTATGGAAGTTCCTGAAAAAAACTAAAAATAGAGTTGCCATATGATCCAGAAATTCGACTCCTGAGTATATGCCTGAAAAAAATGAAAACACTAATTCGAAAAGATATGTGCACCCCAATATTCATAGCAGCACTGTTTACAATAGCCAAGACATGGAAGCAACCTAAGTGCCCATCAACAGATGAATGGATAAAGAAGATGTGGTACATATATACAATGGAATATTACTCAGCCATAAAAAAGAATGAAAGAATGCCATTTGAAGCAACATGGATGTAGTCGGAGGATATTATGCTAAGTGAAATAAGTCAGACAGACAAATACTATATGATCTCACTTATATATGAAATCTTAAAAATACAACAAACTGGTGAATATAACAAAAAAGCAGCAGACTCACAGATATAGAGAACAAACTAGTGGTTACCAGTGGGGAGAGGGAGGGGGGAGGGGCAAGACAGGGTAGGGGAGTAAGAGATACAAACTACTGTGTATAAAATAAGTAAGCTACAGGGATGTATTGAACTATACAGGGAACATAGCCAGTGTTTTGTAGTAACTATAAATGGAACATAACCATTAAAAATTATGAATCACTATGTCATACCTGAAACATGTAATACTGTTAATCAACAATACCTCAGTAAAAAAAAAAAAACACCCACTGATGAATCCCAACTTGATATATTTCTGAAAAAATCATGCAAACGGAGCTGTTCCATTTTGGGCTTGTTATTTTCAGCCCAAAAGTAGTTTAAATGTTCATCACAGCTAATTCCAACAACACAGACATTTTGGTTTTTGTTTATTTTAAATCCAAACCCCACTGCCCAAGTGCCATTTTAAAATATGGCTAATAAAAAGAAACAAAATTGAGTTATTTGCAGTGAGGTGGATGGACCTAGTCTGTCATACAGATACTGTATGCTAACCCACATATGTGGAATCTAAAAAAAAAAAAAAAAAAAGTTCTAATGAACCTAGAGGCAGGACAGGAATAAAGACACAAATGTAGAGAATGGACTTGAGGACACGGGGAGGGGGAAGGGTAAGCTGGGACGAAGTGACAGAGTGGCATGGACATATATACACTACCGAATGTAAAATAGATAGCTAGCGGGAAGCAGCCGCACAGCACAGGGAGATCAGCTCAGTGCTTTGTGACCACCTAGAGGGGTGGGATAGGGAGGGTGGGAGGGAGACGCAAGAGGGAGGAGATATGGGGATATATGTATATATATAGCTGATTCACTTTGTGATACGGCAGAAACTAACACACCATTGTAAAGCAATTATACTCCAATAAAGATGTTAAAAAAAATAAAATAAAATAAAGCTAATTCTTGACTTGCAAGTAAATGTTTAGAACACGTCCTGCTGGTAAGTTACTTGTTTTGACCTTGGAAACAAGACCTTCGAAGCTACAGTCAAGTCAGCAGCCAAGGCCACCTAAGCCTTCACTTCACCCTGACCTTAGCTAAGCAGCAAAGTGTCTCTGAAAACAATTCTAAGGCAAGAAGGGAAGGCACCAGCTGGGGGGGGCCTCCCTCGACCCTGAGATGCACCCGAGCCCTGGGGGTGGGCGCTGGGCGTGCCTGGTTCCCAGCTCCTGGTGGCATCCACCCCCCTGGGAGGGCCACGTGGCCCCCCGACACCTTCTGGGGTGTGATCGGTTCTGGGTGTCACCTGCTGTCCCCACCCTGGCAGAAGCCAGACCCTGGCCCTGAGGCCTTGGGGGTGTGAACACATTGCCATGGAAACCGGGCCTTCTCCCACAGGCCATCTCTTCAGAATGAGGGTGAAGAATGTTCTCTGATGGTCGGAGAACACCCACTCCTGGGGTGAAATACCAGCCAACTCCTTCCGGCTTCCGTGATCTGACCTCAAACCTGCTCTCAGGGTGGGTGGCCTCCCAGATTAGACTGTGTGGGGCTGGGGACCAGGGGACGGTGTGGGATGGGCAGCCTTGTGTGGCCCCAAAGCCCACGGCCCAGCAGACTGGCCTTGCAGTGGCTCAGACCAGCCCAGGCTGTGCCGATGTCCCACCGCACTCACCAGCCATACCCCTCTCCCCTGTAGGAGGCAGGTGCCCCAGGGGCCCCAGGGTCCTGGGGTCAAGGCCCTGGAAGCTTGCCCGTGGGGGCGTGTCTTATAAAATGCCACTGTGCCCTCAAGCGACCAAGAAGATCACCCGGGAAGGACTCACTCACCAAAGTGCTGCGAAGCCCTGGCGGCCCACCCTCCACGCTGAGCCTCAGATACCAACTCTGTAGCTCACGGGGCCACCGCAGACCCTTCCAGCACAGAGCATGGGCAGGCCTGTCCACAGTCACTTGGCAGGGCCGCACAGACGTAGACCCCAGTTCTGGGACCAGCCCAGCGCTCAGCCGGCCAGAGAGCACCAGCCTCCTTCTGGACGACGGGGCTGGTGGGAGAGACCAGGCGGCCCGCTGTGCTCCAGGTTCTAGGGAAGCAGAGCCCTTCCCACTCTCCCCGCCCTCCTCCTGGGACACCCCACCTCTGCCCCGCTCTCTAACAGCAGGCACATGTCGGGGGAACAGACCTGGACCCCTCCCTCATCCCCCATCAGCCTCCCGCTCGGCCACCCACTCAGCAGCAGACCCCAATGTTCCCGATGGAACCACAAACTGCATCTGGCCACGCCAGCATTTAGTGGGACCTACTAGCATCTTAAACCTCAGATGAAGATTTGTGCCCGAGTTCATGACACTGGTGATCCGCTCTTGTTGACAATTTCTCCCCCTTCTACCCACTTCCCCCGTCCCCCTTGCACTGGTGCTTGTTCTGAAATTTGAGGGATTTCCTTTTCATTGTATGCTTTCTCTCACAACGTGGAATCTTGAGTTATATGCATGTACTTTAAATTTACCCCCAAACGGCATCGTGCTGCAGATCCCACCCTGTTTCTTCCGTTTTTTCAGGAGCATATCTCGGCTTTACTCAGGCTGCCTTCTCGCTGTGCCCTCATGTGGCAGAGAGCGAGCGTGCAAGGCTCTCTGGTGTCTTCTTAAAAGGGCACTAATCCCACCATTGGGGGCCCACCCTCCTGACCTCACCTAAACCCAATCACCTCCCAAAGGCCTGCCTCCAAATGCCATCACATTGGGGCTTAGGGCTTTAATAAGTGAATCTGGGGGACACGGTTCAGTCCATAGCAATTAACTTCTGCCAAATAGTTTTTGGGTTCATATTTAGGCCTTTTGTCCGTGAGGAAGGGGATCTGGTTTGTTTTTCCCCAGATGGTTAGCCAGTTTTCCCAACAACACCCACTAATGGCTCCATCCTGGTATTACAGTTACACAGCACATACTCTATGTGTCTGTTATGGGCTGATTTGTGTGTCCCTCCAAATTCATATGAAATTCATACAATATGCTGAGCAGCTTTCTCCTGTTTTCTATTTTCTGGAGCAACTCGTAAAAGGATGGACAGTTTGTTGAAGTTTGACAGAATTCACCCATAAAACCTTTGGGACCTGAGTCTCTTTGGAAGGGAAGGTCTTTGGTCACCACTGAATTTTCTTTAGTGCTTTATTGATTCTTCACGGGCCAATTTTGGCCCCATTTTCAAAGTTAGCCCCAACATTTAAAACTTGAGAGAGTAATAAATATCCAAATTTTTGGCTTTTCTTCGGGAAAAAAAAAAGGAAGATCTAGCAACGTGGGGCCTTTGTTCTCATGAAGCAAGAACTCAGCCCCTTTCCCACCCTGGTGGGAGCACATGCTCTGTCTGCCACAATCCCTACATCACCTGACTCCTGACCCCCAGCCTCCGCTTACAGCCCCTGCCTAAGGGGCCCACTGTCCAGTGGGGGGGGACAGATGTACATGTGGGCCTTCATCACAAGGAGTGTGGTCATCCCTGTGACAAACGCTCCCTTGATGGCAACCCAGAGAGCTGGTGCCACCCCAAAACTTGCCTGGAGGGGCCCAGGGGCTGAGTCGCCCAGGAGTTAACCCACTTGCAGAATGGGCACAGCCCACGGCATGATGGGAGATTAACCAAGAGGACCCCACTCCTGGAACCCTCCCGATCAGGAGCCACCGTGATTATTTCTGCTGGCTCCAAACACTGTGCACACAGCAGCTCCGAGCCCCTTCTCCCAACCCTGGGAATGATGCCAAAGAAGCACTCCGCGCCCCTGAGCTCAGCCAGTCTCATGATCCAGTTATGGCTCTTTTATTCCCTTTTATTGGCTGACATTTCTAATATATAGCCGAACTGCTGCTGCAGGTGGCCTGACAGGTAAACACCTCCTGCCCCCACCCCTGCAAAGAAACCTGCAGAAGCAAACAGGTTGGACCAGTTCTCAGAGTGAGGCCACCCAAGTGCAGCAGAGGACAGAGGACGGGGAGAGAGGTGCCCACAGCCAATCAGAGCTGCGCCTGCCCCAAGCACCTGCCCCCCTTCCGAGGTGGGAGTGAGGATCCCTGCACCCCAGCCGCACAGAAAACCTGCCACTCCCCCCACGCCCCACCCCCGCCCTTCCCCGGCTCCAACAATCTGCCCCTCTGCATTCTGTAAGGATGGGAATGGGAGCAGAATTCTTGTGATTTTAAGCAAAAGCGCTGTGACAATGACCACAGGAACACCTCCAGTCATAAGGAAAAAACTCTATTAGCATTTCCAATATTTCTGTGTCTATATTTCTTTAAACGTCTTATTTTGAAAAACGTCAAACTTTCAGAAGCTTGGGAGTGGGGGATGTCAGAGCCAGGATGCGTGTTTATACCCCCGGCTGGTGATGTCGCAAGACCAGCTCATAACGTGGTGCAGACGCTCCAGCAGCGGGTCAGCACAGAGTGCACGCGTGTGGTGACAAGGACCAGGAGGGAATAATGAGCGATGTGGGCAACATTAATAAAAAGGTCCCACTGAATGCAGAAAACGTGTTCGAGTGCGTACGAGTGTGTTTTCTGACTTCAGAATGATGCCACCAAGGGAAAAAGTGCACCTGACATTGGAAACGGTTCTCAAAGCCCTACGCCTGCTGCCTTTTGCCTTGGGAGAACTTCTTTCCTTTGCTGGCCCGGGCTCACGGTCAATGTTATTCACGTTCCAGGAACCAGCCTGGAGCCGCAGGCAAAGCTCTGGTGCCCGAGCACCACGGGGACACCTTGTTTTCTGCTGCATGTCACAGCCCGGGTAACAGAGGGGCTTTCGTCTGCTGGGAGCCAGCGCCCCGACAGGGTGCCTGGCTTATGTTTAGGCTTTTCCACTGTTTGGGTGAAACTGACTGCAAGTTTCCAAATAGTTCTCTCTAAACAGCAATAACTCAAGCGTAGCTGTTCACTGCAGTGGACGTGGGGCGGCCCAATCCCTGCTGGGGCATCGAGAGCACAGTGTTTATAAATCCCAGGAGCCTCTGCCTCAGGCAGCCCGGAGCCACCTCGTCTGTGGCTGATTCCTCCACCCCGATGCCTGGCACTGGGGAAAAGCACACAAATGCCTGGGGTTCCATAGGGAGCACATCCATGGTCCCAGGTGTGCCAGCTGAGTGTTACACCTGAACAAATTAATACATGTGACTCACACAGCATCGGCCCTCAGACCACAATGGAGTTAAACTAGAAATCAATAACAGAAACATAACTTAAAATCCCGAAGGATTTGTAGATTAAGCAACACACTTCTAAATAATACATGGGTGGAAGAAGAAGGCTCCAGAGAAAGTGAAAATATGTTTAACTAAATGAAAGTGAAAACGCAACTTACCAAAATTTGCGGGATGCAGCAAAAGCAATGCTTAGAGGAAAACTTACAGCATTGAAAGCATACATTTGAAAAGGAGAAAGATCTAAAATCAATAACCTAAGGAAACTAGAAAAAGAAAAGCAAATTAAACCTAAAGCAGGCAAAAGAAAAGAAGTAATAAAAATTAGAGCAGAATTTAAAATAGGAAATTTAAATAAATAAATAAATAAATAAAATAGGAAATTAACAGAGAAAAATCAATGAAACCAAAGCTGGTTCTTTGAAAAGATCAATAAAAACCTATAAACCCCTAGCCATGGTAACAAAAAAAGGGGAGGGGTGGGGTGGGGAGGAGAGATTGAGAGAGAGAGAGAGAATACACAAATAATGAATGCCACAAATGAGAGAAAAGACATCACTACAGATCCCATGGACATGGAAAGGATAATAAAGGGAGACCATGAACAACTCTGTGCCCACAAATTTGCTAACTTAGATGAAAGGGACCAGTTCTTTGAAAGACACAATCTGCTAAAACACACAAGAAGAAATAGATAATACAACCTATTAAACTGAATCAATAAATATTCAACTACCAAAACAGAAAGCACAGGCCCAGATGGGTTCGCTAGTGAATTCTATCAAACACTGAAGTTAGAAATCATACCAATTCTCTACAATCTCTTCCAGAAGTATTTAGAAGCAGAGGGAACACTTTCTAACTCATTCTATGAGGCCAGAATTACTCTAATACCAAAACCAGACCAAGATATTACAAGAAAGGAAAATTACAGACCACTATCTCATGAACATGGATGTAAAAATCATCAACAAAATACAGGCAAATCAAATCCAACTCTGTATTAAAAGATTTATACACCACAAATAAATGGAATTCATTCCAGGTATGCAAGGCTTGTTCAACATTCAAAAATCAATGATAATGCATCACATCAAAGGGCTAAAGAAGAAAAATCATATCAACAGATGCATAAGAAGCATTTGACAAAACTGAATACCCATTCATGATAAAAACTCTCAGAAAAATAAGAATATGGAGAATTCCCTCAAGTTGATAAAGAAGAGCTCTGGAAACCCTACAGTTAACGTCATACCTAGTGGTGAAAAACTAGATGCTTTCCCCCTAAGATGGAGATTCAAGCCAAATATATCCCCCTCACCACTCTTTTTCAACATCATACTGGAAAAGCCCTAGCTACTGCAATAAGACAAGAAAAGGAAATGAAAGGTATACAGACTGGAGGGAATTCCCTGGTGGGCCAGTGGTTAGGACTCCATGCCTCCACTGCCAGGGGCCCAGGTTTGATCCCTGGTTGGGGAACTAAGATCCTGCAAGCCGTGTGGTGTGGCCAAACAAAAAAGTATACAGACTACAAAGGAAGAAATAAAACTGTCTGTTTGCAGATGACATGACTGTCTGTAAAAAATTCTGAAGAATAAAAAACAAAAGCAAAACCTATTGAAACTAATAAGTGATTACAGCAAGGCTGCAGGATACAAGGTTAACATGCAAAAGTCAATCACTTTCCTATATGTTAGCAATGAACAAGTGGAATTTAAAATTAAAAATACAATACCATTTACATTAGCACCCCCCAAATTAAAATACTTAGGTGTAAACCTAACAAAATATGCACAAGATCTGTATGAGGAAAACTACCAAACTGATGAACAAAATTTCAAAACTAAATAAATGCTGGGCCAGCCCGCTCTCCCCACCTCACCCTGTCACAGGGTAACAGCTGTGGTCAGAGCCAGAGTGAGAAAACCACTGCCCTCCCTCGACACCTTGCAGAGACCCTGCAGAAGGGCCGATGCCGCTGGGTGCACAACCATCAGCAGTGACACGGCCTCTGCGGGCCCCAGGCCGGCAGTCCGAGTGCCACCGAGGCAGCAAATGGTTCTGCCTGCTCCCAGGCAGGCCCCGCATCCCACGCGGTAACCGAGCTTAGGGCTGGAAATCTCATCACCACCTCTGCAGCTCAGAAACAGGGCCCGGGAGCTGAGGGGAGAAGCCTCCGCACGCAACACTGCCTGCCGCAAAGCCTACCCTGCCACGTCGGGCATCACGACACTCGGGTTCTGGATCCTTCTTCAAGGGTTTCATTCCTGGCGGAAGAGACGCAGCTGCCGGTCGCCCAGCGGGGCCACCCGGGAGGTGTCTGGGCAGCCCGGCCGGCGGCGGCTCCCAGGCTGGGGTACGAGGAGCAGCGCAGGAGGGCGCCGGGTCCTGAGACCCACAGGGCCTGGGTCAGCGTGGCCGCCCGGCTGGCTGGAGAGGAGCGAGCACGTCCACCCTGCGGACCTGGACTCACTGGCTGTAAGACAGGGCGTCCTCGCCGAGCAGCACAGGGGCTCCCAGTGCTCCCCGCCCCCGCCCACCTCTCCCGCTGAACAGCCCGCGCTGACCTCCAGGAGATCCTCGGCTCCTCCGTCACCTCCAGGGAGGGTCCTCAGTTCCCAGTCTCATCTGCATAGCAGGTGGTGCCCCAACCCGGTCCGACCCCTAAGGGACCAGCGCTGGTCCTACGCAGAGGCCACATCTTGGGAACCCCAGGCCACCGTGCACTACAGGATGCCATCATCACAGAGCGGGTGTGACCCCCATGTGAAAGCTGACATCGTGGGAGCCCCCTTCCCCCAATGCCTCCACCCCATGCAGGCCACGTCCAAGGTCAGGAGTGGAAAACACGGAGTCCTGGAGGCCTTCCCAGCCTGGCTCCCTCCTCCCTTCTCATCACTTCCCAGGATAGGAAACGTTTTCCAGGATAAAAGGCTTCTTGCTTATTTTAAACCCAGCGGGCCCAAGGATCTATCACAAGGTCCAGGCAGCGGTGCAATCAGGGCTGCCAGACCCGCTGAGTACGTGGGCGGGAGATGCCACAGCGCATCTGCCAGATCCCTGGAAACACCCACACCCAGGGCTCCGGGGGCTGGGGATGTGTGTTCTTTCCACGACTGCTAAACCAATCAGAGGCTGCTTCAAAGGGCTGGACGCAGGCCCGCAGAGGGGGCAGCGGATGCACCCACCAGGGCCAGAGACCTGGCCGAGGCTGGGAGGGGGAAGGGCACAAACAGGGTCCGGCCAGGTGAGGGTGAGGCTGGCGATCACAGGTGAGCGGCTGAGAAGTGCCAGCAGCCTGTGGGGCTGGGGGTCTGGAGGGCTGAGAGGGAAGGAAACGCAGTTGGCCACGGTCCCAAAGGACGCCCGTGACAGCGCCACGTGCGACAGCCACAAAACCACGTGCCTGCCCATCGTTGGGGTACCCTCTGCACGTGTCCCTGGGCCCAGCACAGTCACCAAAAGGTCAGGGAGGCTGTGTCATCAACGTGGACAGTCTCAAGGACAAGTGCAAAGTGAGCGCCATGTGTGGGACAGAGCATGCAGGACACTACGGGAGCCCACGTGCCAAGACAGGACGGAGCCCTGGAGTGGCCCGCAAGTGGCAGCAGCCTTTGTACCACCCCGACCAGGCCAGCACGGACCCCACCACCTGTGACTTCATTAAAAACCATCATTTTATTTATTTATTTTTTAAAATAAATTTATTTATTTTTGGCTGCATTGGGTCTTCACTGCTGTGTGCGGGCTTTCTCTAGCTGCGGCGAGCGGGGGCTACGCTTTGTTGCGGTGCGCGGGCTTCTCATTGCGGTGGCTTCTCCTGTTGCAGAGCACGGGCTCTAGGCACGTGGGCTTCAGTAGTTGTGGCTCACGGGCTCAGTAGTTGTGGCTCACAGGCTCTAGGTGCGCAGGCTTCAGTAGTTGTGGCTCCTGGGCTCAGTAATTGTGGCTCACGGGCTCTAGAGCACAGGCTCAGTAGTTGTGGCGCATGGGCTTAGCTGCTCCGCGGCATGTGGGATCTTCCTGGACCAGGGCTCGAACCCGTGTCCCCTGCATTGGCAGGCGGATTCTTAACCACTGCGCCACCAGGGAAGCCCAAAAACCATCATTTTAGACGTGCACGGCACGCCACGTCTGGAAAGCCCCCCTCTCCTTTCCTTCGAGGGGCTGCTTGAGACCCCCGCACCCACGTGGACACACGTGCTCACACAGAGAGCACACGCTGGCTCGGGGACAACGCCTCCCGCTGTTGCCCAGCCCGACAGCTGCCCCACGCCCGCACCCAGCCCCGCCTTGGGAGGCCATTCCGTGCCCCGGCTCAGGTCCCGCGCAGCCATCCGTGTCCGCCCCCAGCCAGCAGCCCTGGGCCCCCACTGGGCGGCGGCACTGGGCTCCAAGGGCGGGGGAGGCCGGTGGTCACGGGGCACACGGGGTGAAGCCGCCTCGGTCCACGGAGGCTTCAGGCTTCAGGACGCGCCGGGGCTTTCTTCACTGGTAAGGATCTCATTATATGCCGGCTGTATTTGTTTTTCCCCTTTGAGGCAATAAGACCAAGGGCACGGCCGCTTCACGCCGGCTGGTTCTCCCATGAAAGTGCCGGGGCTGGATTCTTCTGCTGACTCTCCGGGCCCAGCCGCCGTGGCTCGACACGCTTGGCGGTGCCTTGTGAACCAAGGCAGCTAGAGGGGCCCACGGCCACCCTTTCAGGCCTGGGAGCCGCCGAGCACGGCCACAGGCAGACCCCAATCTCAACCCCATGCGCCACCCCGAGGTACGGCAGTGGGCCTGGCGAGCAGCTTCCTCCTCCGTGAAATGGGCAGAGATGTGACCAAGCAGACGACGTGAGGGGATTTATCTCCTCCTATCACCTACGGCTCCAGCTCTGGAATAGCCCCAAAGACCCAGTGCTGTCAAAACCCTCTATAAACTGCCAAGGCGTGAGGTCCAGGATGCATGCCAGATGGAAAAGGCATGTGTTTAAGAAAGAGGGGAGGGGGTGTGAATCTCTGTGCACATCCGCTGACTCACTATCTTACTTACCGATCTGCTACTTCAACACACAGGCAAATCCTGTGAGTAAAAGGGTCCCCACAGGCCTTAGGAAGGAAGCTGAGTGACTGGCGGGGACACGGGGTAAATCAACGATCCTGCGGACACACCTTGTTGGTGGGCACGGCTTTGGAACCATGTTAATATTTTACACAATTATAAAAACAAGACTGGGATTTGAAAAATGATACTTACAAATCAAAAGTAAAAGGCAGCAAATGAACTGAAATGTGTATCCAACGGACGGCATTGCCTCCCAAAATGCAGACGCTTCAGGGCAAAATAAGCTGGAATAAAATCTTAAACAGTTTTTGCTGATCATATTGGTGGCACTAGTAACAGTCTTGTTATTCTAAGGTCGGGTGTGTGCATGTGTGTGCTCGCAAGTGTGGTGCAATAAAGCAAAGAATTCTTTTGTTGGTGTCATTTAGAGCTGGCATTTTCAGCATGGGTGAAAAGAGATAAAGACATCAAATTAATCACGTTACATTACAAGGAAGGAAGGAAGGAAGCCAAGCCAGCCAACCTGTAGCCCTGAACTGGAACTGGAAGAATCAATATGAACTCATGAAATATTTTATCTTAAAAAAAAGTCCTAGTTCTGTGTGCAGAAAAAGCCCAGCAACAATGACAAACTGAAGCAGTGAGTACCCCCAGGGCCCAGAATGTGGTCTCTAAATACAATTTCCCACCAAAAGGAACCTAGATTCTTTAGAGAAAAAACTGACTCCAGGTCTGGGGCAGAAAACATACAAGATGAGCCGGCAGCCTCTTGAAATACCAGAGAGGGGCTTCCCTGGTGGCGCAGTGGTCGAGAATCTGCCTGCCAATGCAGGGGACACGGGTTCGAGCCCTGGTCTGGGAGGATCCCACATGCCACAGAGCAACTAAGCCCGTGAGCCACAACTACTGAACCTGCGCTCTAGAGCCCGCGAGCCACAACTACTGAGCCTGCGCGTCTGGAGCCTGTGCTCCGCAACAAGAGAGGCCGCGACAGTAAGAGGCCCGCGCACCGCGATGAAGAGTGGCCCCCGCTCGCCACAACTAGAGAAAGCCCTCGCACAGAAACGGAGACCCAACACAGCCATAAATAAATAAATAAATAAATAAAATTTTAAAAACCAAAACAAACAAAAAAAAACCTGACTTTAAGAAAAAAGAAATACCAGAAAGCAAGGAAAATGACAGAAAAGGTGAGGCTCAGGCCAGAGTAGGCGGGAGCCTCACGAAGACCCGCCCCCCGGCCAGCGAGGGACAGTCTGGGCGTCACTCGGATAATAACCGCAGTGGGTGAAACAACAAAGTGGACTGAAGCCGGGGGGGGCTGGGGAGGGACGGTGACCAGGAAGGACACGGACTCAGGAAAACCACAACTAATGAAGGTCCGTAAGGGGGGTGGTCGAGGTATGACGTTTACCCGGCCCTGAAGTCTGGCCCACCTCCCCTCCCCCTCCCATGCCCACCTGCCCTGCATCGGCCCTTTCGGTCATGGCTCCGGATCTGCAGATGCTCTGGGTTCCATGTTCTATATTCCTTGGTCCATGGTCCATGTTCCACGTTCCATGGCACTTCCTACGCTGCTGTGAGACAGGAATTCACTGTCTTTCCTAGCCTAATGGACGCCACGTGGCGGGCTGGGCCCTGGCACTGTGGGGCCAGTCCTCCTAAGTGGGCTTGTGGACAAAACAAGTCCACGTGGCCTCCCGCTGGCTGCAGGCGAGGGGGGAGCCCGAGGCAGGCACCCCGGGGCAGGGACAGGACACCCCAGCCAGCGCGGAAGCCGAGCCCTGGACCGCCCCTCCCAGGCCCCCTGGCTCTCTCCCTCCCTCCCCTCCGGGGGTGGCCACAGCAGAGTCACCCCATTCAAAGCCCGGCCGTTTCCACCCATGCCCTGGCCACCCTCCAAGGCCATAAACGTGGGCGTGTGCAGGGCGGGCCGGCCTCTGGCGTCCGTCTTCTATTTCAAAGACCCCCTCCCGACATCCTCGCACCCAACCACAGGGGCTGCAGTCCCTAGAGGCACTGGGGTCTCCCCACACGGCCCCCCGCCCGGACGCCCTGCTCCCTGGGAGCCTTCCCTGCGCTCCCTCCCACCCGATAACCCTGAACTCCTCCAACCCAGAAGTGGCCTCTGCACCCCACCCCCAGCATAGGCTCGGCACAGAGGACGCTGGGTGGACGGACGAAGGAATGAAGGAAGGAGGGAAGAGGGACGGGGGGGGGCGGGAACAGCACTCCCGCAAGAGTCTGGGTCCCCCTCTCCGGGCCCAGCACCATCCTAGGAAATCTGACGTGTAGTGTCTCACTTTTCATTTGGCTTCTTGACAGGCTGAAATCTGGAAGCGGATCCTCAGAGGAACTGGTATCTGGCCAAGGTTCCCAGCCAGACCTCGGTGGAGCTGGGCCCCAGACCCAGCCCAGAAAGCTCTGCAGCTCCCTTACCGGCTCGGGCAGGGGGAGCCCGCGTCGTGGGCCCAGCTCGACCTCCTGCCGCCCCGGAGGTCAGCCCAGGGCGAGGGCACAAACGGGGCCACCCGCCTGGGTCTCCCCGTGCCCTCAAACCCTGAAGCTGCTCGCCCACCTTTTTTTTTTTTTTTTTTTTTTAAATTTTTTATACCTTGGTATTTTCCCATATTTTGTTTTTAATTATTTATTTATTTATTTATTTTTGGCTGTGTTGGGTCTTCGTTTCTGTGCGAGGGCTTTCTCCAGTTGCAGCAAGTGGGGGCCACTCTTCATCGCGGTGCGCGGGCCTCTCACCCTCGCGGCCTCTCTTGTTGCGGAGCACAGGCTCCAGACGCGCAGGCTCAGTAATTGTGGTGCACGGGCCTAGTTGCTCCGTGGCATGTGGGATCTTCCCAGACCAGGGCTCGAAGCCGTGTCCCCTGCATTGGCAGGCAGACTCTCAACCACTGCGCCACCACGGAAGCCCTCGCCCACCTTTGAAACAGTCGGGTGTGATGAGGGGCAAACGCCACACCCAAACTCCCTAGCCACTGCTCTGGGCACGTCAGAAATCGGGACAGGCTTTGAACCCGGGCTGTGGGTTAGCTAGGAATGTCGTGTCCCTGGAAGATCCCGGTGTGACAACCATCCCCTGACACCCCTGAGGTGTGCTGAGGGGTTTAAGGGAGGGGTCACGTACTCCCATACGAAGCAAGGATAGTAAGAGTGACCATCGGCGTCACGGCAACAACGCTCAGACGCAGGAGACACAGAGCAAACGCGCGCGCACCCCGAAGCGTCAGCCAGCTAGGCCAGGGCGCGGGTCTACCCTGCTTGAAACTTTTCTCTCTGAAATATTTTCAAAACAAAAGTTTAAAATTTAGTCAAAAGGCAAAAAAACAGATTTCACAAAAATCTGGACTTTCAGCTCCTCTGGGAAAATCTGGTACCTGGCCACCCAGGCCCACGCCCCAGGGCAGAGGCCGCCACGCTGGGGTCCTGCTTGCTGTAGGCCCCGCCCCCTGGTCAGCTTCCCCGCAGGCCCCCGAGTGTCCTGGACTCTGGGTCAGAAGCACGCTGACGCCCAGGCCTCGCTTCCCTCTGAGAACGGGGACCCGAGAGGGGCCGGCCACAGAGTCTGAGGACCTGACTAGCGGTGGACACGGTCAAGCCGCTCCCTGGGACACTGGGGATGCAGGCCTGGAGCCCGGAAGGCTGGGGACGAGTCAACGGCCTCCAAGATCCCCTGGGACCCTATCCTGCGAACAGCTTCAGAGAAACGCCCTCTCCCCCCGCCCTGTGAAGGCCGCAGGGGGGTCTGTGAACAGTGGGACAGAGGGACAAGCAGATAGACGGGACCCGCGGTCTCCTGGGGCAGAGCGAGGTGAGGCATGAGGCTGAGGGGCTCGGCAGCCAGGAAGAGGGTCCAAATTGCAGCTCCCGGACCAGCTGGGGCCTGGCAGGCCAACCACTGGGCCTCAGCCCGTCATCTGCGAAGTGGAGCGACTGACAGAGCTGCGGAAGCATCAGTGCCACGCCCAGCACGTGGCACGTGCACCAACGGCTACGACCACTGTGTCCCTGCCACCACGCGGCACTACACTCACCCGATGCCGGGCTCCTCCAACAGGGGCTGGGGGTCTGCTGCCAGCCCCGGCCAAGGAGGCCTGATCCCAGGGCCCCTCCTGCCCCACCAGAATGGCCCCTCCCTCTCCAACAGCTGGAGCACAGTGACCCCAGGTGGCCGGCACCTCCCAGCCAATGGCCACCAGCTGTAAGAAATAACACGGGGGCAGCCCATGTGGCCGTCACCATCTCCCCAGAGGTAACACCTTGGGAGACCACAGCACAGCACCCAGGATGCCAGCACTGATGCCGTCCAGATGCACCAGGACCCCACCCCAGTCCCTAACCCCTGGTCGCCACCAATCTGTCCTCCGTTTCTATAATTTTGTCACCCTGAGAATGTTATTTTAATGGTGTCATGCAGGATGTAACCTTTGGAGACTGGCCTCACTCGGCACACTCCCCCAGAGACTCACCCAGGCTGTCGTGTGTGTCAGTAATTTGTTCCCTTTTTAGGCTGGGTGCTGTTCCATGGTATCCACTCACCCCCTGAAGGATACCTGGGTTGTTTCCAGTCTGGGACTATTACAAATAAAGCTGCTATGAGCAAAATTAACATACAGGTTTTCACGTGAACATAATTTTCCATTGTTCTGGGATAAATGCCCAAGAGTACAATTTCTGGGTCACATGGCAGTTACATGTTTAGTTTTCTAAGAACCTACTAAAATGTTTTCCAGGCTGTAACAGCTGCCATTCCCACCGGCAACAGATGAGAGGTCCAGCTCCTCCTCATCCTCGCCAGCGGTTTTCATTTTAACCATCCTGATGGGTGTAGAGTGATTTGCATTTCCCGCTGCCTGAGGAGCTGAACGTCTCATGGGTTTGTTTTCCATCCGAGTGTCCTCTCCGGTCGAGCGTCTCTTCAGGTCTTTGCCCAGTTTCTAACCGGATTACTTGGTTTTGTATTGTTGAATCGTGAGAGATCTTTATACGTTCTGGATACCAGTCCTCGTTCAGATGTGAGTCCGCAGCTTGTCTTCATCCCACGTTCCACGTGTCTCACGCTGCCCTCCCTGGAGGAGAAGGTCACCGCAGACACCTTGTATCCGCCGACCTCGCAACCCTGGCAGCACCCGAGTGCGCGTGGCACCCAGCAGGCACATGATAAATGCCGTGGAACGAGCATCTCCAGAAAACCGTGAGTTCCTCGATTTGGCACACTGTCATTTAAATTTCAGTCCCACGCCCAGATAAACAGTGCCGCGCGTGCTTAGCCGCGGAGTAACTTTCTCCCTAACTAGTCCCAGAGCCATCAGCAGAAGTTGGAGAACATGCCTCACAAAATTAAAAAACCATTTGGAGATCTCACCCTACTCCCCACGTGGAGATAACACACTTAGTTGTGACTGACAGGCTGTCCCCCTGGGGCTCAGGATGGGCGAAGCCCCCGCCCCAAGGCCCAGAGCACTCTGGGCTCGGACCCTCTGCCTCGGGGGTGTAGGGACGAGGCTCCCTCTTCGCCAGGCCCCGCTACTCCCGCCCTGCTGCCCACCCACCTCCACTCCTGCCCACCAGAGCCCCCCAGAGCTTCCACAGCCAGCCCACCCTGCTGGGAACCCTGTCTTCTTCACGAGAGCATCGAAAAGAATGCAACATTGCAGGATTCATTTGCCAAAAAAAGTGCAAGGCTTGTCCACTGAAAACGACAGAGGATTTCTGAGAAACTAAAGATCTAGATAAACGGAAAGACACTCCTGTTCATCACTTAGAAGTCTCAACACTGACAAGACGCCAGTTCTGTATCAAATCGATCTATAAATTCAGTGCAGGCTTTTTAAATAGAAAGTTATCTAAAATTCATATGGAAATGCAAAGGCCCTAAAACAGCCCAGACGATTCTGAAAAAGAAGAACCAAGTGAGAGGGTTTACACGACCTGATTTCCAAACTCGCTGTAAAACCACAGCCATTGAGATTGTGTGGTGTTGGTGTGATGCTGTGGCACACAGGCCAGGGGGACAGAACCGAGAGCCCAGAAATAAACTCTCACGTGTATCATCAGCTGATTATTGAGGAGGTGCCGAGACATGTCAATGAGGAAATAACAGTCTCTTCAACAAATGGTGCTAGGACACCCCGACGTCCACAAAAGAACACCACGGCCTCAGACCCCTACCTCACACCACACACAAAAGGGACTCAAAGTGGATCACAGATCTAAATGGAACAGCTAAAATGATAAAACTTCTAGAAGAAAACATGATAAAGTCTTCATTAACGTGGGTTAGGCAAAGAGTTCTTAGATAAAACAACAGAAGCATGATTCTTGAAAGAAAAAATTGATAAACTGAACTTTAAAAGACATTGTGAAGAAGATGAAAAGACCGAAACACAGACCGGGAGAAAATATCTGTAAACCATATATCTCATTAAGGGCTTGTATCCAGAATATATGAGGCGCTCTTATAACTCAACAGTAAGAAGACCAAGGGCTCAAAAAATGAGCAAAAGATTTGAAGAGACATTTTGCCAAAGAAGTTGTACAGGAAAAGACACCCAATCTCCTTAGCCATCAGGGAAACGCAAATCAAACCCACCACGAGATGCCACAGCCATTAGAGTGACTATACTTGGAAGACAGACGGCCCAGAACCTCAGCAGGGATCAGAGAGGTGGGAACCTCGTCACTGCAGGTGGGCCTGGAAACGCACAGCCACTTCGGAAAAGTTAGACGTAAAGGTAGCCTCCAACCCAGAAATTCCACCGTTAGGAACCCACCCAAGAGAATCGGACACGTGGGTCCACGCAAAGACTTGTACAAGCATGTTCACAGACCCACGAGCCCCTGCCCGACTCTGCCAGGCCCTGGGTTGTCGTCACCCCACACAGCGCACTGAGGCTCAGGTCTGCACGGGGCCGAGCAGGGGCAGGCAGGAGGGTGGACCAGGGTGCGGAGATGCTCTACGTGACTGAGATGACAGCTCCCGTGTCCGGAGCAGCCCTGAACCGT
This sequence comes from Balaenoptera musculus, assembly GCF_009873245.2. Lineage (NCBI taxonomy): Eukaryota > Metazoa > Chordata > Mammalia > Artiodactyla > Balaenopteridae > Balaenoptera > Balaenoptera musculus. The sequence continues at coordinate 88,189,722 of NC_045799.1, read as the reverse complement.
CAAGGAAGACCCATCTAAATCCTGCCTGCATCGCCCACTCCGGGCTCCTGACGCCCCCACCCCAAGGGTGGACACCCGGCCAGGTAAGTCAGCTGTGCAGACGCACGTCTGGGCAAGGACAGAAGGAGGACAGGGAAGTCCAAGTTCTCACCGGGTGGACAAGGCCAGGACCCGAGGTCCGGCTCCAAGGAGCTTCAGCACCACAAGCCCAGCCTCTCGGGGATATTTTTTTCTTTTTAATTTATTTATCTATTTATTTATTTATTTATTTATTTTTGGCTGTGTTGGGTCTTCATTGCTGCACATGGGCTTTCTCTAGTTGTGGCGAGCGGGGGCTACTCTTCGTGTGGTGCGTGGGCTTCTCATTGCGGTGGCTTCTCTTGTTGCGGAGCACGGGCTCTAGGCGTGCAGGCTTCAGTAGTTGTGGCTCACGGGCTCTAGAGCGCAGGCTCAGTAGTTGTCGTGCACAGGCTTAGTTGCTCCGCGGCATGTGGGATCTTCCCAGACCAGGGCTCGAACCCGTGTCCCCTGAATCGGCAGGCGCATTCTTAATCACTGTGCCACCAGGGAAGCCCTCGGGGATTTTTAAGGAACAATTTCAGCGCTTCTGGACAGACGTGGGGAAGTTTAGACTCGTGAGCTTTTCCGGTCCTGCAATTCTGAGCGCCGAGTAGCAAGACGAGGACACAGAGGACGGAGCCTCTTCCTCCCAGGGTCCCGGCTAATGAACGGCAGCTATTAAATCACTGAAAAGAAGAGCAAAAACGCTGCTCCTCACAGAGCTGCTCTCGGAATCATCGTTATTTCCACCCAATTAATTAAGCCTTGTCTTCCGTGAAAGCATCACTTGGAAATGGCCCTGTTCTGGGTCCAGACCCCTGAACTCGTGACAAGCCACACGAAATCACACGACGAGGAAATCGCTCGGAGGGGAGCCAAGCTCCACACTGCAGCACAGGTAATTAACAAGAAGCCATGTTAAACAAACTAAATTAAAAACGAGATTTAAATGCTTAAACTGGCCATCAGCCCCATCATAAAAGGAAGAGGTTCGAATCCAAAAGGTGCAGTAGCTGAGCTCACAGCTCCACAGTGAGAGGAGCAGAGAGGCCTAGCAGGGGCGGCTCGGGGCTCCAGGCAGGGCCAGGAGGCCAGGCTTCCCCAAGAGGCAAGGCCAACGAGGACCAGAGGTGCGGGGCCACAGCACGAGGGCAGAAAACGAGCTTGGGGGTAAAGGGCCACCCCCGGCCGCCTGACACCTCCCTCTGGACACCCAGCAGGCCAGGCTGCTCAAGCTTGTGTGGCCAGATCCCATCTCTCCACCTGCCACCTCCGCCCTCCAGGCCGCATCAACCCCGAGCTTGCAGGCTCCACCCTCCATCCAGGCCACCAGCCAAAGCCAGGGCCCAACCTGGCACTGTCACCAGTCTGTCCACTGCCCCGCGCCACAGCCCGCCCTCCATCCGTCCTCCACCTGTGGCCCCCGTGATCAGGGACCCCAGCAGCCCCAATGCATGTGAACTAGATCCCCAGTCCCCAACTTGGTCCTCGAATGACCAGGGTCCTTTAATATGGCCACACGCTCTGTCCTTAAACATCTAAAACGTTTCACTGAACGTTTACACAGTTGCAAAAGGGAGGAATTTCTGGGCTACTGTAAATGCTGACGTTTTAGCTGCTGAAATTGCTTGTGCTACTCTTTTAAACATAGGCCAGGAAATAAAAATCCGTGGCGTCTCAGTTCACTTTACGTGTCATCGCGCCTGGGCCGAGGGACGCCCACTTAACTGGTGAGACATGATTTCTAGGTGTGTCTGGGCTGGTGTCTGGGAAGAGATCAGCCTCTGAGTCCAGACCACGTGAAGACGGCCCTCCCCGTGGTGGGCGGCACCACCCCATCCCTTGTGAGCCCAACAGAACAGAAACGCAGATGATGGGAGGTCCGCTCTCCGCCTGAGCTGGACGTCCACCCTCCCCACCCCTGAGCATCCATCTCCGGGTTCTCGAGCGTCTGGACTCGGGCTGCACAGCCCCACCGGGCCCTGGGCATCCGGCTCACAGGCGGCACCTGGTGGGGCTTCGCGGCCTGCACGACCCCAAGAGCCAGCCCTACGTTAAACGTCCTCAGACATGTCTCTATCCTCCGGGTTCCGTTTCTCTGGAGAACCCTGATTTACCACGGGGACTGGACACCCACCAGCTCTTCAACCAAGAAATAGGGGGTGTAAAAAACCCTCTTAGCTGGTTGCTCCTTCTCTCCTTGAACAGATATTTCTACTGTTTTCCCACAGAACTTATCCTAATGTAAAAACATTTATGCTTGAAAGTATTTTATCAATCACCCTGCCATGCTGCTGTGGAAGAGATGTGTGAATCTTTGCAATTTTTTCCTATAACAAGAAGACTATAAGTATTAAAATTTTCCTTCAAGATTGAGTTTTTAAAATTATTGGCAGGGACTTCCCTGGTGGCACAGTGGTTAAGAATCCGCCTGCCAATGCAGGGGACACGGGTTCGAGCCCTGGTCCGGGAAGATCCCACATGCTGCAGAGCAACTAAGCCCCGTGCACCCCAACTACTGAAGCCCACACGCCTGGAGCCTGTGCTCCTCAACAGGAGAGGCCACCGCAATGAGAGGCCCGTGCACCGCAACAAAGAGTAGCCCCTGCTTGCCACAACTAGAGAAAGCTCGCACGCAGCAACAAAGACCCAACGCAGCCAAAAATAAATAAATTTTTTTAAAAAAATTATTGGCACGGAGCTGACTAAAAGTAAATACATTAAGTTTTGATAAATAAATATTAAATTGAAAAAGTAAAACTGTTTTGGAAATACATCATTTAGAGTACTTATACGATGCTGATTTGTAGCGCCTTATTGAAAGCAATCTGGTTGTCCCAGTGTTTGGTGGCCCGAAGCACCTGGGGGCAGCCCACCCAGGGAAGACCCAGGGTGAGAGCTGGGCGTCCCCTTTGAATGGGAGGAGGCTGATCTTGAGAAAGACGGGGAAAGGCTGGTCTCGGCTGCAGACACCGTCCCTGGCAGGTCGGTCCAGAGCT